>NC_088832.1:1122500-1377500 GCF_904066995.2 Poecilia reticulata
AGTACAAATTATATATTTTAGTATGTTTTGCCCACATACATAATTAAGCCCTGCCATGACTTTGTGCTTGAGACTTCATTTTGTGCTCCATCATGTCTGAATACTAGATGTAGGTTGTGTCTCTCTCATGCTCTGTTATGGGAATCTCTGAATGAAGCCAACAAAAGCCAAGTAAAACACTGATCGTATACACAAGCTTTGCTTATATTTAACTCAGCTTATTTTCCATAGACTGTGTCCAGTATTAATTCTTATCTTTGTGTTCTATACCAGAGTCTGTGGATAATAATCCACAGTGTCACAACAAAGGACTTAACTTCACATCATCATTTTAGATATATGGGGCTCGGTGTGTGTGTGCGTGTGTGTGTGTGTTTTAAAGAAGACAATAGCATGAATTTAAAGACAATGCTGTGTTCTTGGGAGGGCTTTGATGCCAAGCCAAGGCCCATCGTTCCCAGAGGTACTTATCCCCATCTCTTCCTACCACATTGTTAAACACTACCTCTGTACGTTTTTATAACACTATTGTTAAGCTCAATAGATTTTTATTTGGCTGCCCTACCTCCTTCCCTCACACTCCAGTACTTTCTGTCTGGCTAGCAGTGTTTGTGTGTTTGCATTGCCCTGTTCTTTCACCTGGAAATGTCTATGTGTGTATTTATAGTTCCTTAGACAGCAGACATAAGACCCAAGACCAAACATCCTCTTCCTCTCTGGAAATTGCAGAGACTGGAACAGACAGAAATGTTGACTTTAAGATGTCTTGTGTAACTTTTTAACACATTTGACTTTTGTATAATGAGAACAAGCCATGCCACGTGAAATAAAATCATCAAAGCACAACAGCTTTATTTTTCATTGTCATGATTTTAGACAAACATCTGACCCACATGCAAAATTGCTCTTAGAAGAAGGTGGTTAAAGTTTAACAGGTTCATTGAGAACAATGAATATGACCAGTGATCACACTGGTGGCCCAGGAGGTTCCTCTAACATGGGATCTGGAAAACAGCGAGGGGAGAAGGCGAGCGGCGAGCCAGGTGGATTGAGAGGTGAATACTGTGAAGTAAATGAGAGCAGAGAAGCTCACAGTGTGTGTCTTCCTGTCCTGGGTACTCCTGCTCTGCCTCTTATGCCTCCTCAAGCACAGCCTTCACCCTGTCTTGATTCTTTATATTTGGTATCTTCCATCTTGACTTTCTGTTCTTGTTATGGCTTAGCCGCAGCAGATTTACAGTTGTTCTTAATTTTCCAGTTGTTTGACTCAAAACAAGATATTGCCATCAGCACATTGTAAAAATCATGGTTCTTAAAAGCAGATGACCTTAAAGATAATTTGGTTTTGAAAAATAGCAAAAAGAGAAGGTGGAGAAACTGGTCATTCTCTTTTTATAGTCCAGACACTTGGCCTATTAAAAGGTATCACAGAAGAAATGTCTCATGATGGGTAAAAGCAAAGAACTCTCTCAAGATGTTTCAAACCTTATTGTTGTAAAACATCCTGATGGCACTGGTTACAGAAGGATTTATAACTTCTGAATGCTCCAGTGAGCACTGCTAGGGACATCATCCAAAATGAAAAAAATGTAATTTGACCATAAAAGCTCCTTGAAATATTTTTGACAGAGGAATAGAAAAAATATCAGAAGAGTTCACCAAGAGCCACTTATGGAGAGTTTCAGAAAGACCTGGGGGAAAAAAAATTACAGACAGTGAAGTTTGTAGGCGCCAATATCCTGATGTTACTCTGTTTTTCTGCCTGTGGTTCTGGCATGCTCCATGTGATTGAAAGGAGGATGAATGGAGAAACGTCCAAGACATCCTTGAGAAAAATCTGCTGCCATCTACCAGATTAATGAAGATAAACTGTGAGTGGATATTTCAGCAACACCGTGACACCAAACTCAGAGCAATTGAAACTCTTAACTGGTTTAGAGAAAGAAAATAAAGCTGCTACAATGGCCCAGGCAATCAAATGACTCAAATCCAATTGAAAATCTATGGAAAGAACTAAAAATCATAGTTCGTAGAATCCCGTTCCAGATTTAAAGACCGTGTGTAGAAGTATGGGACAAAATCACACCTGAGCAACTAGTTTATCCGTGCAGGATGGTTCATGAATAGGACTTGGGAATCATACCCACAAAGTTTGTCTTTCTGATTTCAAGACAACCACTCTTCACATTGGGCCTCAGCAGCTCCATACAAACATTACCCGTTATTATGGTTGTGTGCTTTGTTTTCAGTGTACAAGAAGCCACCAGAAAACACATTTTTTCAGATACAGATAGAAAATCAATTGCTTTTTAAAATTGTATCTCACACAGTGCAGCGCTGATCAAGGTTACAAAATACTGCTTCAGCTTTTATGTTGCACATGTTTGTCTTACAGCAAGAAGGGTGTCCAGTTAAAACCAAATCTAATTTGTATGTCCAGGACATTCCTGGGTTTCCACCAGTTTCTCTGGACGCATCCCAGAATATGCTTACTAGATCTACAACTGTCTTTGACAAGCAGGTGACCTGTCCAGAACATACTTCATCTTTTATCTCAACTGCTTGGACAGGGACAGGCACAACACCCCAACCTCACAACTTTGAATGAGACAAAGACACAGCAATGAATCTGTGAGTGACTGAAGACAAGGAAGGGGAAAAAAGCAAGAAAGGGTTCAAGAAGAAAACAGCTGCGCAGCGGCCATCTGTTGTGTATTCTCCAGCAGTGGCTGCAGAGCAGAAGAAGGTGAAGTCCATCCACATGTATGTTCTCTGGCTGCACATCACAAGCCCACAGCTGGCCCACTGTCGGCCCTCTGTCACTCTGTGTGCCAATGTGTTCGTGTTTCTTTGCTGCTGTTTATGTGTATTATCTGGCCAGGGCCAGCCCCAGAAACGAGCTGCTCTGCCTGATTTAATGAGAAGGGCTGGGCTTCCATGACTGTGGTCCCACACACACATAACATACCTATCCTAAGATCAGTCCTCTGAAAAATCACATGCATTTGTTGAAACTAACACTCCCTTCCTGTTGGGTCACTGAGAAAATATGAGAATGGAAAAATGAGGTCCATCTTAGATGTGTCAACCTTTCTGCTTTTCTGCAACCTTTCTGCATGTCCTTGTGGAATTTGGGGGCGTTTTGAAGGAACAGGGTCACAAAATGCTAATGAGTGTACGAGTGACTGTCTGGTGGCTTGCCTGGTGAGCATGTGTGGCAGTGTTTTAATGATGCATCTGCTTGTGTCAAAGGATTCTGAGCACATGGTGACACTCAGACCTGCTGGCCCCTTTGATCTCACACAACATACACACACCCTCTTTCTTAAATTCCCAATACAAGCACTTCTGCACACACACGCACACGCACACACACGCACACCCCCCCCCACACACACGCACGCACGCACACCCACACACACACACACACACACACACACACACACACACACACACACACACACACACACACACACGCACGCACGCACACACACACACACACACACACACACACACACACACACACACACACACACACACACACACACACACACACACAGCTACAGCTATGCACCGGACTGCAGTTCACCCAGACACCCTCTGGTGCTGTGGTTGCTGGTTTTAATGTCCCTGCCTAATGATCTGGCACACGTCTAAAGGTAAATGGTAATATGCTTAAAGTGGACCGTTTAGGCTGAAAAGCCTTGTAGGGCTGAGCCGTCTTTGTGAAAGAAAAGAGCGGCATTTGACACAAGCAGCCTTCAACAGATTTCACTTCAAATGTGATTCTTTTATGAAAATGAATCAAGAAAGACCCAGAAAATGCTGTTTGTTCTGTGGAAACTGAAGGATTAGTGTTTGCTTTACACCGTCTTCATGAAATCCTCCATGAAGACGGTGAAGACACTTTAGCTTGAGCTGATGTTGCTCTATGAACGGAACATTTTAGCTAACAATATCTAAAGGTAAGAATTTATCATGTTTATCTCTGAACAACTTGATTAATTCAAAATGCCAATCTTTATTTTACCAAGACATTTATAGTTTACAACTAAACATTATACTGTTAATAATAATATTTTTCTGTTTTTTTCTTCTCTGGTAAGTTTACAGCTTTATAACAGCTATACTGCCAGTTTATAGAAATAATGACTTTAAAGTAAATAATTATTTAAATGTTGACATTTAATAGGACTTAAGTCAAATAATAAGGCTTGTTTAAGAAGGTAAAGCTATTGTTTAACAATTACTATTGCTTTAGTACCTCAGCAATAACATGAATGTGTTCTTAACACAGTTTTAGAGAAAAAGATTATTAGTTAATGCTAACTGAAATATATATCCATCTTGCAGTTTGGAGTGTCTTAACTAAATTCTGTGACTAAGTTTTTGTATAATTCACAAAATTTAAATCACCCTAATTCCACCTATGAAGCTATGTTCAGATGGTTTTCCTGAGAATTTATCAGATAAATTCAGTATTTAGTTTAACTACATAGCTGCAGAGAAGAGAAAAGTCTTTGCTTTCAGTGGGAGTCGTGTCTGACAGCACCTTCTGAGGAGCCTGCGAACATCCAGTCGTGCTGCTGCGTCTCTTTGTGGGAGAAATCTGGGCAGTTTAAATGAGTTTTTTTTTCCACTGAAAAGGAGACTCATTATCACTTTTGTATATTCTCTGAGTTCAGTTCTTTATCAAGCTTTGTAAGCACAATAGTGCTAAGGAAATGCTCATTCGTAAAGAAGCCAGAAATTACTGACATGTCAAGCATTTGGAAACTGCTGAAAGTAAATGTAACAACACAAATACTGAGAGTGTTTGAATTTTATTGTGATGCAAAAGGTGTGTGTTGCCTGTGTTGTATTATTAGAACAGGAGCTGTCATCATGTGTGGAACTTTTTGCCGCCTCAGAAAATCTCCCAACACCAAAACCATGTGTTTGAATATTTACTATTATGATGCATCTGTCAAAAATTAGTGGATGTTTTCCAGTCTGTAATTTTTGTTTACAGCTGATTAAAATGTATCTATAAGAACTGTGGAAAAGAGGAAAAAGTATCAAAAAAGTATCATGATCAGAAACCATTTTTCCCCCCGACTGTATTGTGCTGACGTTTGACACTTTAAATACTTAAAATTTTAAATGTTTTAAAATTTGTCCTTTGTTCCTACTTATATAAGGAGCAAAGGAAAAGTCCTACGTGTGAAGGAGCATTGATAATTTCTAGTAATTAAAAACGACTGTAAAATAAGGTTTTACTACTTTCAAACAAAAGCCTAGTGATGCAAAGTTGAGTGAGTCACCTTCAATACAAGGCAAGAATTTTTATATCCCCCCCCTATTCATTATTGTACCTTCCTTTAGTTAAAAATAGATGTGTTTGGTATCCATAGATACATAATGGCTAAAAGTTGATCAAAAGTATTTCTATGCAAACAAAACAGTTAAAACTGCAACCTGTTGAACCAGAAAGGATTTAAAAGCCACAAAATGACATCATGCTACATCAAATCTCAGCTGATCACCACCTAGACCTGACAACTCACAGATTCCAAAAATATAAGTTCTGTCAGCCAGCAGAAAAAGAAGAGCGGAATCATCTCCTCTATTTTTTCAACATACATATTAAGTTAAAAACTTAAATCCATCAGAATAAAACTGCATGAACCAAGTATCTACATCCAACCAATCATGCCAAAAATCATTGTTTTTCCACTGAGGTGTTTAGAAACATTTATACGGACAGTTTTTAACTGAGGTCAAAGCTGAAGGATTTTTAAAATCACTGTCCATATGCAGTGTCCCTCTTCAAATTTAATACCTGGAAATGCTACATCAGTAAGTGAATTTAATTCAATTAAAAATGTTTATGAATACAATACGCTCATAAGCAGCAGACAGTAATTAGGTAACACTTTATTTGAAGGGGGGGTGAATAAGACTGTCATGACACTGTCATAAACATGACATAACACCTGTCATGAACATCAGTATGTCTTCATGAATATTTATGACTGTTGTCATAAAGCGACATTTGGTAAATCATGACACTTTTAATACAAAGTTGACATTATTCAAAATGTCTTTGTTATGACAACTTGACATTAACCAAGAAATCATGATCTGACATAAATTTGTTATAAAAGTATTACCTATTCAACTTTAAAAATTTGCTTTATGTAGCAATATTATTGAAGCAGGCGCTGTACCGGTCCGTCATGGTGAAGAGAGAGCTGAGTCAAAAAGCAAAGTTCTCGATTTACGGTCGATCTATGTTCCCACCCTCATCTATGGTCATGAGCTTTGGGTAATGATCGAAAGAACGAGATCACTGATACAAGCGGCCGAAATGGGCTTCCTCCGCAGGGTGGCTGGGCTCTCCCTTAGAGATAGGGTGAGAAGCTCGGTCATCTGGGAGGGACTCAGAGTAGAGCCGCTGCTCCTCCATGTCGAGAGGAGCCAGTTGAGGTGGCTCGGGCATCTGGTAAGGATGCCTCCTGGACGCCTCCCTGGTGAGGTGTTTCGGGCACGTCCCACCGGGAGGAGGCCTCGGGAAAGACCCAGGACACGCTGGAGGGACTATGTCTCTCAGCTGGCCTGGGAACGTCTTGGGATTCCCCCGGAGGAGCTGGAAGAAGTGGCTGGGGAGAGGGAAGTCTGGGCCTCCCTTCTGAAGCTGCTCCCCCCGCGACCCGACCCCGGATAAGCGGCAGAAAATGGATGGATGGATGGATATATAAGTAATATTATATAGCTCTGCCATGTTGTTTAGTCTTAATTTTCTTAATTTAATCGATCCTAAAGTTTTACAGCAAGATGTCTACAAAACACTTATGAACTTAGCATTTGAAACATTATTTAAGGCTGTTTTAACCCTTGTGCGTGCGAAGACTGAGGACTGAGAGTAACAATATACTGACCAGACGTTAAACCCTCTGTTATCTTAGAACAAGTTGTCTTTTGTTTTATTCCAATATACAAAGGGTTTGTTCTACAGTTATGATGGTAGTTGTAAGTAGTCCATTATGTTTCACTTCATTTGAGGTAAAACTTAATATCAATGACTATTAGCATAGCATTTGACACTGTAATACTAAATTACGTCTTTATAATTGTTGCTACTACTTTCAATTTACTTGAGGTAAAAGTTAATATAAATGACACTGTAATGACACTTAATGACATTTTCATAAGTGTTGTTACTTGTTTCACTTTACTTGAGGTAAGAGTTAATATTAATGACACCGTAATGACACTTAATGACTTCGTCATAACTGTTGTTACTTGTTTCACTTTACTTGAGGTAAGAGTTAATATTAATGATACTGTAATGACACTTAATGACATCTTCATAACTGTTGTACTTGTGTCACTTTACTTGAGGTAATTTACTTGAGGTAATAGTTAATATTAATGACACTGTAATGACACTTAATGACATTTTCATAAGTGTTGTTACTTGTTTCACTTTACTTGAGGTAAGAGTTAATATTAATGACACCGTAATGACACTTAATGACTTCGTCATAACTGTTGTTACTTGTTTCACTTTACTTGAGGTAAGAGTTAATATTAATGATACTGTAATGACACTTAATGACATCTTCATAACTGTTGTACTTGTGTCACTTTACTTGAGGTAATTTACTTGAGGTAATAGTTAATATTAATGACACCATAATGACACTTAATGACTTTGTCATAACTGTTTTTACTTGTTTCACTTTACTTGCGGTAAAAGTTAATATTAATGACACTTATTGACATCTTCTAAACTGTTACTTGTCTCACTTTACTTAATGACACTTAATGACATTTTCATAAATGTTGCTACTTGTTCCACTTTACTTGAGGTAAGAGATAATATTAATGACGCTGTGATAACACTTAATGACATATTCATAACTGGTGCTACTTGTTCAACTTTAGTTGATGTAAAAGAAATTGTTAATGAGTGTTAAATCATTTGACAGTGTAATAAAGCTTAATAAAATCTTTATTGCTTGTCCTACTTTTTTTGCTTTATTTCAGGGAGTGGAAATATTAATCATTGTTTTGTTAAAGTTTTTGCTAGTGTGACAAATTTATGTTAGATCATGATTTCTTGGTTAATGAGAAGTTGTCATAACGAAAACAATTTTGTCGAGGGTAATGACAAGTTGTCATAACGAAGACATTTTTGGTGAAGTTAATGACAAGTTGTCATAATGAAGACATTTTGTCTAGAATAATGTCAAGTTGTCATAACGAAGACATTTTGTATAATGTCAACTTTGTATTAAAAGTGTCATGATTTACCGAATGACACTTTATGACAACAGTCATAAATATTCATGAAGACTTATTGGTGGTCATGACAGGTCTTATGTCATGTTTATGACAGTGTCATGACAGTCTTATTCACCCCCTTTCAAATAAAGTGTTACCGTATTTACTTGTTTTTCTTCTTTTGGAGTCAAAGGATGACGTCACATCTCGGTAGCTCCATCTTTATATGCAGTCAATGTGTTATCCTTTTTATCTCCTTACTTGTCTTAAACTGGTGGAAATGGCATGCTTTTAAAAAGCGATGCTTGTAAAGTGATGGGGAAATGTGATTTCAAGGCATTAGCTGTACATGTGTATGCCCAGAGTAGCTGTAGGAAAAGGAGATGTTGCTTTAACTGTTATTTTCTTCCTGCTCAGGGCAAAAAGTGGGGAGGCCCTGGGGGCCCGAAGCCTCAGGAAACGTATGGATATCTCTTAAAAGGCTGTTTCACTCCAGCTGTAATGGAGTGTGGACAATGGAAAAGCTGTATTTGTAGCATTAAAGTTCACTTCATGATCACTTAACTGTGCAGACCAGAACCGACAGAGACAGAACGGATATCCTGTAGCTGTTCTACACTGTGTTTAAAGTACACACTTTACAGTAAAGTCTAAGCACACTTCTTTTATTATCACATATGCTATGATTATCACAGTAAGAACTTGGTTTAACATGTATAGTTACTTATGCAGCTGCAAATGATCTAGATATTGATATAGCAGTTATTACCTTTACCCTAAATTTTCACAGAAATGAAACTTTCACAATAGGTTTTTCTCATAATTTTTTCAGACACAATATTCTATTTTTCAGAGAATATTCTTAAAATGTCTTAAAAATATGATTTAGGTGTCTCCTTGTTACCACACATCTGATGTGTCATAACTTTCTCCAGCAGAAACAAACTTCAATCTTTGGACCTAAACAGGAACAATCTAGAGTTGACACACAGCTTCAATTGTAGCAGCTATAAACTAGAGATCAGGTCTGAGACCTGGCTGTAGTGACGGACTCTGACCTTAACCTTCAGAGCCACATAAAGACAGTTACAAAGTCGGCCTTTTATCACCTGAAGAACATTTACAGGACCTACAAGGTTTGGTTTATTTAGAAAAGTGTGAATGCGCAATCAAACTCTAATGCGGACCAAAAGAACACAGAGAGAGGTAAAAAGAAGAATATAAATGGTTTAAAGTTGTTTTTCTCTTGTTTATCAGCATTATTTTCCCTTTGATGTGGTACAATGCAGCCTCGGTCATTTTTAAACCTTAAATAAACAACAAAAAACAAACTAATTGCCTAATTTGTTTGTAGAAGTTGGTGATATCCATAATAATCATCAAATAGGATGAAATATTTTATAAAGTACAGGAGCCATGGTTTGTTAAATTGTAAGAAACTTTAATAAAGACACAATCAGAAGAAAACATGCCAGGAGTATTTATGATGGGATGCATTAAAATACATCCCAGTTTCTAGTATTGTTTTTAACACTATTAGGATTTATCGTACTAATATAAAAGACTATTTTGTGAAATATATTCAATATGTGCAACATAATATGACTATCACAGTAAGAACTGTGATAAGATTTCATAGATCTTATTGTCCTGATTATTTACATCGGTGAAGCCGGCTACTGTGTTCTGCTGCTGCCTCATGAAATGACGGTTGAGGTGAAACTGTAGCTCCTAAATGTGAAGTTCAGTTTACATTTCCTGAGTGTTGACAGTCAGGTCAGGGGTGGTAGGGGGTTAATGCAAAGTAATGTAAATGAACGCCGTTTGTGAACACGTCAAGGTTTCAAAGCAGGTATGGGGAAGACTTTAAAAGTGTTTTCTCTGAATTTTAGAATCCAGAGTCCTAACACTGAAATGACGGTCTTGAGCATCTTCATGACTTTCTTGATTTCTTGGTTTGACATCACTGGAAAGCTTAGAATCTATACTTTTAGAATCTGTAAATAACTCAGATCGCCCCTGAGTTAACTTGTTCCCACTGTTGCTGTGGTCTGTCACATGTAAGAACGTTGTTAAAACATGTGATTACGTTTTAGGAGATTTTTTTTGTACATTGTGTTTTAGACATGATTTGGAGCAGCCTCTATTGTTACCTCATCAACTTGTTCTTAAGAAAGTCAGTATGTGTCTTTAGTGAATTACCTAACATTTAACCACTTGTATTGTCTACTGTGCTTATTTACGTGCTCCTTGTCTAAGAATATTATCGTAAGAAGCATTAAACGTTTAGTTGTCCTAAATCCACATGATTTAGTCATGCATGTGTGATATGTTGGTGACTTCCACCCAGTTCGGTTTATTTAGAGGTACTGAATAGCCCCAGCTATGCCAGACACCAACTTTGATATATTATTTTTCAGACTTCTTTGATTTCTCTGCTGAGCCACCTCCTCATGTCTCCTCACATGTTGTTCTTGGCACCACATTCAAAAGTCTCTGAGCCTTTCTGCGGTCCCCTCAGAAAGAAGAGGGACATCAAAAGGTTTTCGCAGGGCTCTGTTGACATATACATTGCTGAACCTTTCTTGTCTCCGAGACACAGAGTGGATTCGCCACATGGAAGGACCAGTAAGGGTGGTGGATGCCTCAGACCCCCATTTGGCCCCTTTGTGTGTAAAAGGAGGCTAAGCACTCTCTCCTCTTCCAAGTCAAAGGGCCTGAAGGTTAAAGCTTAGCTACTGATCCCATTCCAGCTGCCACATTCCTCCTCTGCTTCCTCTTCCTCATACCATTTTTTGTCCTTCTATGGCGCTCTGTTCCTTCATTCTGAGCCTGTCACACATAAGGGCAGCAGTCAGTACAACAAAGACTTGATATTTCATCTCTAAACATTTTGTTTGCATAAAAGAATAGCCTAAGACGGCAGGGTGGTGCAGAGGTCAGGGTGTAATGGGGTGGAAAATAATTTCCTGTTCATCTGTGTGTTATTGCGCTTTAAGGAATATCACACACCCTAAATATCATCTGTCATGTTCAGGTTCATAACAGCCCCTTGTTTTTAACAGAAGCAGAGGTGATAAACATATGCATATGGGCTTTTGATTACATATGTCTCTTTAATAGGTCTAAATGCATCTAGCTGTTCAATTGTGGCTCTGCAAAGCATCCTGTGATAATAGAGCTGGCAGCAAACAGGAAAATCACCAGAACGGGGAGAGGAGGAGGGGTCATAAATGGTGGTAAGCAATGAAGGGGCATTGCATGTGTGTGGCTTCCATGCACATATATTCACATGGGTGTGTATACATACGTGTTTGTATGCAAGAGCCTCCCTCTGTGTCTCTGGGCCCTTCGGTTACCAGGGAAATGGATGTGTTGGCCTCATCAGAGTCTCCAGCTGGTGGAAAGGCTTCGGAAGCGACGCCTTGGCAGTCGCCCGGTCAGGGGGGAGTTTGCATCTGTGCTGCCTTGGCGCAGGATGGCATCGGGGTTCTGTTGGATGAAAATGGATGGAAGTGAAATGGGTGGCAAGGAGGGTAGTCGGGTGGGGGGCCGGGGGAAAAGTGTGTGTCTGTGTGTGCCTGGGTTCAGGTGTGTATGCGACTAAAGCTTAAGGCACTGACACTTATTTATTTATTTATTTTTAAAGCAGCGTCTCATTTATTTAAGACATACTTAAAAGTATTTATTTCACTTCAATTGTAATTTTTCTACAAACAATAACTTTGATGGTGTTTATTGAAATTTTATGTGATAGATATAAAAAAAATGTCATGAATGGAAAGGCAAAGGAAATGATAAATGGTTTTCAGTGCCACTATTCATGGTGGAAATGAACAACCAACCATCCAGAACACTCTGTGGTGAAACATTTGGCGGTGGCAGCATCATGCTGTAGAGACGCTTTTCTTCAGCAGGGATAATGAAGTCTGCCAGGTTCTCCTTCCAACTGCAAAGGAGTGCTTTAGATGAAAGCATGTTCATGGGTCAGAACGGTCCAGTCAAAGTCCAGAGGTAAATCCAATCCAGAACCTGTAGCAAGAAAGACACAAAAACAGACATTTACGAAGCTCTTCATCAAACCTGACTGAGTGTTAGTTATTATGCTAAGAAGAATGGGCTAACTCAGTCTCTAGATATGCAGAGGTGTAAGAGACAAACACCAAAATAATTCAAGGTTGGTGGTTCTACGGCTGCTGCTCAGGTGGGCTGAGTACAATCACTTTTCAACTCTTTGTTAGTAAATAAATGTAATCAAAAAACCATGTATCATCTTCCCCTCACTTCACAATTTTGCACTACTTTGTGTTGGTTTGACATAGAAATCCTTTGAAATGCATTTAAATATATGTGAAAAATGTGGAAATGTTAAAGAGATTCGGATACTAGTATCAAACTGAAAAGAATTTTATTAGCACAAATATTTGCTGACCTTCAGGGACAAATGTCTTTCAATAAACCTGATCACAAACATTTGGGGGACATGATATCTATCCTAGTCTGAACCTTGACCTCTTGTGAAAGAGTTCTTTTGGTCACATGTGAAGTCACATGACCAGGCACTGCTACAACACATACACGCTACCACCTGTCAAGTTGCAAAGGGAATGACAATCTGAAAACAGTTGTAGCCCTAATTAAGTGTCTCTGATGCTGCTGAATGCTGAGTAAGTGTTGCTCAATGTTCTGGTTGTAGGTGTAGCCGTGTGTGTTTCTACAGATCTGCCACCCAATCATCAGCATTCTTGTAATTACACGATGCGAGAAATGATAGTCAACTGCAGGAGTAAGACCCCAGGTCACTCAGGAACACATCAATATTTGTTAGCAGAGTGTAAACTGAAGTATGGACAGTAGAAAAAAACATAACTTTTTAGAGTTCAGTCCCACATTATTTAACCCTTTACATCTTCAAATTGGGCCTCTGTCTCTTTAAGAAACTGTTGCTCTGTTTGATGCTTGGAATTCAGAAAATAATCACAAGATCCTATAATAAGCCTTTAACAATGTTTTTAACCAGTGTTGCACAGAGAAGTAGCTCCTGTAATGAACACAGCAGATCCAGCAGGTGTTTGCTAATTGCTGCTGGATAGTCTGAAGGAGCAGAATGGAGTAGAGAGACATTAACTCTGTAATTCAGAAGCTCCAAGCAGGAGCTGTGCCTCACAGCTGTGCCTAGGTCCATCCAGGCATTCTGTACCTGAATGGTTGCCATGGGAGAATAAAGGATTTCTCACACATGCATGAAAGAATCAAGGAAACATTCCATGTATGTTTATGATGAAGGAATAACAATATAATATTCTCATCATTAGGGTTCCAAACAACTCAGCAGCTGGTCTGTTGATGAAGAGACAGTGATTTCTTCTTTAAGAGGAAGATTGATCTGAACAGGACCAGTCATCCTTTGTCTGAGGAAGACTTTGAGGAAGAGCATGTTGTTGATCAGTAAGTAGAAAGGTTTTCTATAGTTACAGTTTATTTCTATGTTATTTACATGTTTTGAGGGTGTGTTGATTACCTGTGAGCTGTTTTCCATTGTGTTTGATTCTGTGTGTGGGGGAGATGGAGAAGTTAGAAAACTAATCTGTACCGATAAGAGCTCACATTTTAAATTAACCTGGATAAACATTATTAAAAAATCTGAAATTATATGCAATTTAATAATAAAGCAGCAGGCTCACTAGACACATCTCAGCTTCGGATGATATAATTCTGTATGTAAATGTCTGACTGATTATATTTTTCTTTTTACATATTCTTTCTCTCATTATTGTGGTTTTTAGCAAATATAAATATTTTTTGTAATTCACATCCTAAAGCAAGAGACGTTTTCATTAGGTTTTCAAGTTTTCACCTTGCTAAAGTGATTTTTATTTCTTTTTTGCCTAAATCATCTTTTGGCAAAAAAAAATACTTCATTTCATGAAAGTGATGAGATGATTATAGAGTGCACGTAAAGTTCTGGTTTCAACTTTGATTTCCTGTGAATTTCAGAAATTAAGCCAAAAGTTACTTTAACGATATTTAAAGATCTGCACATTTTTGCTATAAGATTATTTTTTCCCCAACTTTTATTTTTCTTTAAAATAATGAAAATAATGTTTTTTTCAGTTGACTTGAATATTATAAAAGATACATTCAAGTGGCAAAATGTATAAGTGACTGATACTTTTTCATATTTCAGAAACCTGACATTTTACCAGTGTGTGTAGCATAATCTTGCAAAAAAGAAAAAAGAAAAAAAAACTCGTGTTCAGCTTTAATTAGACATGTGGGATAACTGGGATAATTAAGTCTTTTTTTAAAGAGCTCTGTTTTCAAAATTGCTTTCAAAATTTGTCAAAATATGAAGCGATTTTCCTTCTTTTAATTTGATTTCTTTACAGTTTAACAGTCCACTGAATGTGGCACACATCCTGCTTTATATCTTATTCTAAATGTCCCTCCTCACTGCTGTCTGTTCAGCACACTTTACGTTATTATGTGTCAGCACTCTTGGTGTAACATATCTAAAAGGCTACTTCCATCCTGTTCTCTGTGTGTGTGTGTGTGTGTGTGTGTGTGTGTGTGTGTGTGTGCGTGAGTCTTGATTTAGTTGGGAGTGAGTTTCTGCTGCTTCACTTCCATGTTCAACAGCATGTTTGCGTGTCTCAGCTCAGAGCCTCTCTCAGCCTAATCCGTCCTTATCTCCCAGTGCGACAACACAACAAGAGGATCTTTAAAGAAGACATTTCTCTTTTTCACACTGCCGCGCTGCTCCACTGATACTGCTTCACCGCACTCTGCTGCTGCCTTTGTGCCTGTGTGGGAGTGTGTGTCTTGTCCCCTCTCTTGCTATAGATTAATTTTATCTGCGCACTTATATGTGAGTGACTTCACAGTGAGGAATGTATGTGTGTGTGCACGTTACCCTGATCCCGTGCGCGCGCATGCCTGATGTGAGCACGAAGGCTGTTGTCATTCCGAAGCTCCTCCAACATCAAACTCAGTCTAAAGGTTGTCTGCAAGTCTTGACATTAGATAAATGCCTGGTCTGGCTGTACACACAGCTCCACCGATACTCCGATAGGTCTCCCTCTCTTTCTATATCTCCATGTCTCTCTCTCCGTCCAGGCCGATCTAATGACTCATAGGAATGCATCGAGCCGCTTGTCAGAGATCAATCATCTTTCTCAGGTCGTTCTACCGATTGTTTGAGCAGCAGGCCATTAGAGAGGAACTGTTTGGAGGTGTTTTGTGAACCTAAGTGGCTCCAAAGGTCAGGTGGAGAGTGAAGCAAGGAGGGGTGAGGCGGTGCGGGTGGGGGAGCAACCGAAAAAAAAAGGTACTTCTGTGTGGCCGCTCCAGGCAGAAGACAAGGTAGAGACAGACCCTGTCAGCTCTGTTGCATGACTCCACTGCCCTTTGTTAGTATGAATCCTTAAACAGCTCACCACAAGTACAGAACCTGAGATTAATAATTCTCACGCACCGCCTGACATCCATCCCTGATCTGAAATATGCATGGCGGAGACGAAACGATGAGACGGAGAGGGGCAGAAAGCAGGGAAGACCAAAAGGCGCTGCTAGCTGGTGGCTGCTGAGGCTTTTTGGAGGAGCGATAGATTCTGTTTTATGTGGCCTGTCAATAGCGCCTAATGAGGAAACCCACCTGTGATTTGCGTTGTTCAGTGAGCAGAAAGCCCTGGCCGTAAACTGCCAACATGAGGTGCTATCAACTTTTCAAAGGTTCTGAATCCTGAAGCAGCCACATCTTCACGTTTGAAATGAAGTTGTGAGATGGTGTCATTTAAAGTTGTTCAGGAACTGTGTGGAAGACAGTTCTTTATTTAGAAAGTATGGAAATGTGTATAATTGTGTTTGTGCATGCGTCTGCGTGCGTGTGTGTGTGTGTGTGTTACAGAGAGAGAGAGAGAGAGGAAGACTGAGAGAGATGGTCTGTTCTTTGAAAACCGGATTGGATTTTCAGCAGAAACAACAATTGATGATTAAAAGGTTTTATTGCCAAGCTTTTCTGCAGAGCTACAATCAGAGTGCTGAGGTCATTTGAACGGCTCGAAACTTTGCCGCACGCCCAAGTCGGAATTGCAGGTAGGAAAATGCTGTGGCATCTCATTTTAAAGCAGAAGAGGTGAGCGGGTTTGACACCAGATATGAAACCTGAATTTCTGTTACGGCTGGGCTTTTAAACCTGCTGCCTTTCAGTAATCTGACCGCTGCGGTTGAAGTTATGTTTTGAAACGGAAGCTGATTTAAGGCGGTTGCAGCTTAGCAGTAATTGGCAGTGTGGTGAAGACCTCCGCCGCACACCCGTCTGTTATCAGAGGAAACTTCATAGAAGAAAGTTGAATTAAAAACAGCAGCTAGTGTACAGGCAGGTAACTGTTTTAAGGGTTTGAAAATGATGAATTGTTGCAAGTTTCAGATGGAAAAGGAAAAAGGAGAAACGGAGTGATTGAAACTGCTACAATTGTCTGTTAATAAAAGTGAAAAGTCTGTGGTAAAAAAAAAAAAAAACAGGCCAGAAATGGAACATTTTTATGGAGGATGACTACTAAACAAAGGCCATAATAAATACACAGCCACGTAACGGCTGCATTTTTGTTGGCTGTGAGTGTATATTCAACGTGCTACTTTAATCTGTGTTTTTGTTTGTTTATTCGCTTTGCCCTTGTTTTTTCATTTTTTTGGTTGCTCCTTCCCAGTTCTCACAAAGGGGGGTGGGGGGAGGAAAGTAGGGCGCTCACTTTCCAATTACAACTCAAGCCCAGATCACTTCTTTATAAGGCTCTGAATAATTTGGTTTTAAAAACAAACAAAAAAGTGACTTTCAACCGGGAGGAATTTTTAATTGTTTTTTGATTACTTACCAATGGACCATGGGAAAAGGCCTTTGTAAATATTTAAACAGATCCGGCGTGATGCTATATTTCCATTATGTCGTTAATGTTTTTTTCGATTATTGTTATTGTCATCTGGGGTTAGCTTTCACTGTGGAAGTTTATCAAAACTGAGAAAACAAAGCAGAAAAAAGGAGACAAATGACTCCCCTCTCCCACCAGCTGAAGCCCCGCCGAACAAACTCACTGCAGTGAAGGGAGAAGAGAAGAAGAGAAGCACTGGGGACGAGTGCAAGTGTTGAAGTGAAGCGCACGGACTCATTGTGATGCCCTGCATGTTTCTGCTTCCCAGTAGGTGGCAGCAGTGAGTAGAAAGTCTCCAAAGAAGGCGGCCAGTCAGTGATTCTAATATATGGTCAATTTCCATTATAGGTGTGTGTGTGTGTGTGTGTGGGGGGGGTGCAGAGACAGTTACAGTAATAATTATGTGGAATAAAGTGTTTCCAAGGAAACCAACATGCCCACCAGCCATCCTGAGTGGAGAAAGGGGATCATGTTTTCAGGTGTGTGGAAATGCTTGGGATGGTGATAAAAGGCAGACAGACATATGATTCCCTTTGACCTGAGTCACGAATATTTGTTGCTACTTTTTAAATTTTTAAATTTATTGTCACTGTGCAAGAAAGTTTAAATCTTAAACTTTCTTGCACAATGACAATAAAGGAATTCTGATTCTGAAATATGCTGGAAACGGTGCAGATGAACATAATTACTTTTGGGTAACACCTTTACAAGAAAAAATTTTATAAAATTTCAGTTTTGAATAATTACTTGGCGTACACATCTTATATTTTCAAAGAGTTGGCTCTGGAGCTGAGAGAAGAGAGTGTTGTCTCTACTTTAGTTCTGTTAGATTCAGGTGTTTGATACACTCTCAGTTGGACTGCAGTTGCCACAAAATACATATTGTATTAACTTGTGCTGTGTACTTTCCAAAGATGTTACAGCTGTTATTATTGTATATGCAGATGTTGTTTGTTGCTGTGATTTCTCTGTTTTGGTTTTTCTCTTTCTGCAGGTTTAGAGGCAAACTTTTATAGTTGACTTGTGTTGTCTCCATGATTATTTCTCTCCTATACTCCTATCTGCTTTCCTTTTAAACCCTTTCCAATCTTTCTCCCTTTCAGTTTTGTTTCTGTGACCATTACATTTGAAATAACCCCACAAAAAATTCTAATAAAGTTTTATATATTAAGTGGAGAATCATGGCGAAAGCTTTGATTCTCTATTTGTGAAAGTTAATGTGTTGAGGCTCACTTTGACACTGAGGCAATAATTCTGAGTGCCACATTGCTGGACAGGACATGAAACAAGGTAAAAAAAGGAAAAGTTTAGTTCTGGTCCTCGGAACAGAAAAGTTTATTCTACTTCTCCATTTCGGATGTGAGATGTTTAAGGGTTTCCTGCATGTGCAGCATCATTGTGAGTCAGTTCGCAACATCCCAGTGAGCTCTGGGCTCAGACTTGTCTCTGGTTTTTCCATGTCTTACTTCTCAACCACTGGCTTGGTGGGTTTACTGGTATGTTTGGCTCCTCACATGTCAAGGTCCAGTTCTGCTTTAGTTGTTTTTCAAGCTGTTGAACAAAATATAATTTTGCGACATCTTCGACAAGTGATTGCATGTTATGGATGTGGAGTTACATTGTCTGGTTGGGCTCCTAATCAACATAATATGAATAATGGTATATGTGGGTGCAGGGCCGAGCAGAGCTGGGCAGTCCCCTGAGCAGATTGTGTGGTAACTGGTACTGGCTGGCATAAGCACTGCCAGCAGGGGTGAATTAGAAACAGGATCAATGGCACGTTTTGGCCTCAGACAACGCAGGGTTAAAGCCGCCTGGCCAGACCCTCCCTTTTCTCTTTCCTTCCTTCTGCTTCCCTTTTTTCTCTGCTAGTAACACACACACGCACGCACACGCACACACACGCACACACACAAACACACACGCACACACACCCCCACACACACACACACACACCCACACACACGCACACGCCCCCACACACAGGCGCGTGCGTGCGCACACACGTACACATACACGCACAAGCACAAGTACACGCACACACACACTTTTTTGTTTCCCCCTTCACACTCGGTCCTGGTCCAGCCCCCTTCCCATGTATGTGTGACACTGATGGAGACTCTTAGTTGATGTGTTACCAGCAGGCATGCAGATGGATGCTAGTCAACACACCCCAAAGGCAGCGGATTGGCTCCCTTGCTCAGACAAACCAGGGCAAAGACATGCACACAAAAGTATACTAAGGTTAAATGTAGAGATGATTAGGGAAGCATCATCCACTTTTTTCACTTCCGATACCAATACTGATATCTAAGGTTTAGCATCAACCGATACTGATCTAATACAGAAAAACAGCTGATTTGATTTAAAATGTTTCTTTTTTTAAACACAGAAATAAATGTACTGACTTACAAATTTATCTGATAACTTTCCACCAGTACAGCACACTTAAATACACTAATAGCTTCACAAGCTTGGTCAAACATGTAAAAACAAAATTATTTTAATTTGTTCAGTCATTGCAATAAGCAGAATAACAGCAAATGTAAAAGAAATGATAAATCTGACAAAAACATTAGGTTGACTACCTTGGTCAAACAAAAAAAATAAACTGCAACAGTCATTCTTTCAAATGGTTCATAAAGAGCAATTTGGAATTCTAAATATGGTGTAAAATAAATAATAAAGCAAGATATCGCTCAGCGCGCACAGTACAGAATTAGACTGAATAGATCAGGCTTCATGGATCAGGCATATTGTCACAAATACTTGATCTAGAATTTTTTCAACTACATAATGCACTGCCCCGGAAAGTTTATGTAACTTTTTTTTTGTGTATGCTGTTCTGTGATTATTGGTTGAGAGGCACAGTCTGGACGGTTACCAGTCCATGATAGGGACACACTATCCCCTGCTAATATCCGTTTGGGGTATTAGCAGGAATTAAGGACCACAAACCCCACAAATACCTGAATTCTGTATATACTTGAGACACTTGCAGTCAGTTCCTGTATTGATGATCTCCTCCTGGGTTCATGCTCCTCCAAGCCTCCAGATTCTCCCCTGGTCTCCCTGCTCCTCCTGCACAAACACTCTCTGGCTCCCCTGTCGAGCTCCACCTGCCTGTCCACTCTTCATCAGCATCCTTTCTTGAAATAAACAAAAAGAAACGCTCACCCCGCGCTGCCAACCTCAGCCTCAGAGGACTCACCTGCCACTTCTATAAATCTGTGTCATCAATGTCTATGCTAAGAACTTCTCCTCTTCATCGTCACCTGCAAATCTTCATCCAAACTTCCAGAAACAGCATTCCTCTCTTGTCCTCCTGGTGTGGACCTGAGTCGATCCTTCCCCCTGCTGGCGCCTCCATCCTTCCTGCAAAATCCACTGTTCTAAAATAAAACTCTTAACATTTCTGATCCTGAGTGTTTGTGACTGTTGCCTGCACCAGCATCTGCTTAAGCCAACCATTATAACACACACATAGATCTGTTTGAATAATGAGCCACTTCAGGTCCAATCTTCTCACTAGTTTGTATATAGATATTTGAATTCATGAAACATTGTAGGTTTTTATTTAATGTTTATGTAACTGGGGGATGCTAATGTATGCCTTTCATACCAATGCCGTTGGAAGACATGATGTCAGAGGGACATTACACTCCCACCTCACCTTCCTGGATGTGGAAGTGCTAATGCATGGCAACTTTATACATTTAAAAACTACATTAGAAGGCAGGAACAGTGAAAAAATTATTCCTTTTTCCAGCAAGAAAACCACATATATGCACAATAAAATCAGATTGTTCTCTTACCAGCTTCTGCCGGAAAAGGGTAGAGTGCCTTCTCCGGGTCAGGGGGGTCGTCCTGCCTCAAGTGGAGGAGTTTAAGTATCTCGGGAACTTGTTCACAAATGAGGGAAGAAGGGAGCGGGAGATCGACAAGCGGATGGGTGCAGCGTCTGCCGTTGTGGTGAAGAGAGAGCTGAGTCAAAAAGCGAGGCTCTCGATTTACCGGTCGATCTACGTTCCCACCCTCATCTATGGTCATGAGCTTCGAGTCATGACTGAAAGAATGAGATCATGAATACAAGCGGCCAAAATGGGTTTCCTCCGCAGGGTGGCTGGGCTCTCCCTTAGAGATAGGGTGAGAAGCTCGGTCACCCGGGAGGGACTCAGAGTAGAGCCGCTGCTCCTCCATGTCGAGAGGAGCCAGTTGAGGCTCGGGCATCTGGTCAGGATGCCTCCTGGACGCCTCCCTGGTGAGGTGTTCCGGGCACATCCCACCGGGAGGAGGCCTCGGGGAAAACCCAGGACACGCTGGAGGGACTATGTCTCTCAGCTGGCCTGGGAACGCCTTGGTGTTCCCCTGGATTAGCTGGAAGAAGTGGCTGGGGAGAGGGAAGTCTGGGCCTCCCTTCTGAAGCTGCTGCCCCTGCAACCTGACCCCGGATAAGCGGCAGAAAATGGATGGATGGATGGATGGATGGATGGATGGATGGATGGATGGATGGATGGATGGATGGATGGATGGATGGATGGATGGATGGATGGATGGATGGATGGATGTTCACTTACCTGGGAAAATGAGATGTTTCTAACTGTAAGTGAGACTTAAGTCATCCTGTACTGTCTAGTTACTTCATTTAATAATTCTCTGATCACTTTTGAGGAACTCAGAGAACACTGAAATACGTTCCATGGTTGATCAGTTGACCCTTTAATGTGAAAAAATAAAATAAAATAATGGAAAACAACATCACCAGCAATTACATGGTGGAAAAAGTGTGAATTCTGCTCTGTTGCATATTTCTAAACTGTCACATCAAAAGCAGATCATCTATTTCCAAAATATCACAGGATGTAATTTTCCATGAAATCCTTTGCATTTTTGGAAACTTAGACCCAATGACCACATGAATTAAAAAAATTCTGAATACACATAAGAAACAACATGTTAGCAACTGAATATTAACCCCTACAGCTACCAACTAACACTGCTTCTGTGGTCACTGTTCAATGTTCTGGTAAAGTGCGTCTTAGCATTTGAAACATTGTCACTTGGAAACTTGCTAGCTTCTTTGCTTGACTAGCATAAATTAGAATGACCAAAAAGTTGCAGGTTCCAGAAAGTATTTACAGTCATTCACTTTCTCCACTTTTTGTTACATTGCAGCCAATTGTATTAAAATAATCTCTTTCCTTAAAAATCTAAACACAACTATGCAGGGATAGACAGAAATAAATGAGTATGTGATCTGTTCCATACAGCTGGTTTTAGGTATGCCCAAGTCAAAGGGAGACAAAGCTATGATAAAGTAAAATCTATAACAAAAATAATGATGAACACAGAATGAAGCCATGCATTTTGTATTATTATGTATAGCATAGTTTTAGTTCCTTTTCCTTTATTTAACCACATTAAAGTCCTATGTGATCTAGTTCTCATTTGCAGCAGAGACCTGGGCAGACAATCAGCAGCACACATCCAAACTGTCACACATAATGAAGATACTTTGAAGACAATTGGACCATTAAACAATTAAATAAAAATAAGCAAAAAAACACTGAAATTTAGGAGCACTGACACTGATAAACAGATTCACATTCCTTATGCAACCCAGGTTAACATAACCCTTATTAAATATGAGGTTCCTCATAAAACAGCCCTAAAAATATATCACAAGTGATAAATGGACAGTAAATAAAAACTGAGATTACATAGAATTTCAAATGATTAAGAAAACAGAAAATCATTAAAAAATAAGTCAGCAATGCTCTAATTCATGTTATTTTGTTTGGTTTAAAAAACATACAAAACCGTTATTTCTTATTTTGTCAGCAGTTAAAACAGTTAAATCTGAGTAAAAAAGACTTCTTATTCTTTGAAGTAGCACATTTACTTTGTTTTATGTAAAAAAAAAAATCAAACTGAATGTAATCGGTGAATCAAAAATTTGGAGACGTGACCAACATGGACTGAATGGCTTAGTTCACTTCCTCCACTGCAATTGCTAAAACTACAGGCAAACTACAATTCTAAAACAGCGCAGAAAATCTATGTCATCATTCACTTCTCCTTCTGCTTGCTGATTGGCCCAGTCAAAACCCATTTAGAGATAATCCAAATCAAGCTGAGCAAACCCAGACGGCTGGAAGCGAGAAGTTTTTTTAAGTAGAATTGCCATCATAATAAGTGTATTGTTTTATTTAGTATAAAATTAAGCTGAAAATATTCATTTTTAGACTTTATTGTTTATTACACCAAACCTTTAACCCTTGTGCGTTCGAGGACTGAGGCAAATGTAGAGGACTATGGCAAATGATACAAGGTTTATGTGTGTGGGGTCGGTTGGACCCCATTTAACCCTACATACAAGGGTTATGGTTCTGTTGGAAAATTGGAGCAGGAAAATCCACGCAGAGTTGCTTTCCATGGTTGAGAAACAAGATGGCGAACTACAACCCAGCGAGACCTTGAACTGTGGAGCTGAATAGTTGTTACACCCTCAGCTGGACATTCCTTTTCCATTAAAACTGGGATGGTTTACCCATGCTTTGCTGCTGAAAGAGCTCTTTATCCAGTCCAAAGCCAAGGTATTTATAATTAGTAACAAGCTCAATTTGTTTACATTGGGAAGTAGTAATAATTAATAAGTATAATCATTTGAAATCTTATTTTAAAGCAATGAGGTTTGTTTGTAAGATAACAATATGAAAGTCTTGAGACATGTTTGGGTGCTTGACACGATCAGAAGGTTTTTGCCTGAACCTTTTAACGAGAGTTGTAGAGACATACAAAGCAAAAAAAAAAAAAAGAAAAAGGTATAAAATACATGTTATATTTTGAAAAGTCATCTTTTGATGAAAAGCTGACTACAAAAGAGGAGTTTCTGATCCTGTGATTTGGAGACCTGCAAAGAAATGTTTGAACAGAAAACTAATTCAGTGTTGTGGTGTCAAAAGTACTATGATGATCAAAATTCAACATGGCTACTGCAATTTTTTGCTCTCTTTGGCTTTGTTCCCTCCTCCCTCCATTCTCCCAGTGCTGCCTCCATTTATTCCAACCCCCCACATTTCTCTCTGGATGTAATATTTGTTTGTTTCAGTGGTGTAGTGCCTTTAAGAGAGCAGTGTGCCTGCTACTCTGGGTCTAATGTCATTACTCTGTACAAACTCGGTGTGACAGAGGCAGGAGGCGTCTACAGATTGATGACATTTTATTGTTATTGCAGTGCCTCTATTAACTGTTCACCACTCCTGCTTCAGCTGCTGAGAACCTTCACATAGTCAGTAGAAAGGAGGAGAGACAACGCAGAAAGAAAGTCTGTGCAAACATACAGGTGAGTCTCAATAAATTAGAATGACTGAAAAGTTGCGGGTTCCAGAAAGCATTCATAGCGATTCATTTTTTCCATTTTGCTACACTGCAGCCAATTGTATTAAAATACTATCTTTCCTTAAAATTCTGAACATAAATATCCCATGACTATATGTACATTTTGTTGGGGTTTTTTGCTAATTTATTGGAAATAGAAAACTAATAGAAAGCCAGTTGAGGTGTAGAATAAAGTCTGGGCCTCGTTGCCCAGGCTGCTGACCCCGCCTGCTTACCTCGCCACAAATATTGTGATAAATACATAAATACAACATGTTTGACAATGCTTTCTTTCAACCTGAAGTAAATAATTATTTTATTTTGTCCTGTTACAGCTACTAGTTGCAGTTCGTCAGCACGGTACGGATCACTGCTCACCTCAACATCACACTCAAGAAGAAATGCAGCCACTGGCAGGCCTCAGTGTGTGGCATTGGGTCATAATCTAGTTCTGTAAACGATCGAAGTTCTCAAATTCACCCAATGAGAAACTGAAACATATCCCCAGCACACGTGAATGACTCAGATCATATAAGTAGTCCTATCAGTATTTTCTTGTTGATGTTGTCATCTCCAAAGCCACGATGTGAACCTTTTGGTTTTAAGATGTTCAATTATTCTTATTATGCTCTTTCTGCTGCTATGGAATCCATCAGCGTGTTGTAGTTTGGAGATAGTTTGCGGCTGCACAAGTGTGGAGAATTCTCTTCTCTTAAAAAATTATTCTATTTCAAACATGTCTGGTGGTATTTTCACATCTCTGTTAGGCAATTTTTATTTTAGTCATTCTTAATTGTGTTTTTTTAAATATGTTGTTTATACTTGTATCTTTGTGTGAACCTCCATGCCTTTTTTGCCTGTGACTTTGCAGCTGTTACACCTGAACTTCCCCACTGTGGGACAGTAAAGGGTATTTCTTTTTTTCCATCTCCATTCACATTTCAGAGAGCTGGAACATCTGAACAAAATCCCACCAAGATTAGACCGCAATGCTTAAACAACCTGTAAAACCCTCAGGAACTCCATTTCAGAATCACCAAAAGTGAATTTCCATTTAAAATGTTATTATTCATGACCGTATAATTAAATAATGCCAGAGCATCTTATTTTTGGAAAGTTTCATAATCAGAATACGCTTGTAACAATGTCTCCAATAAGTTTTGTCGTAATGCACAATGGGAAGTTTGGCGAAAATGGATAAAGTACATAAGCACAACCTCTCTGAATCCCCCACCTGACCCCAACACACAAGCTAAAGCTTTGGAGCTAAACACACAAGTTTTTAAGCTAAACTCCTTCTGGCTTATAAATTATGGTACTTATACTTATCTAGCAACCCAGAACAGTAGCATCTAGTTTATATACTTCATAAACTGTGGACTACTTATTACTTTATACACTCAACAGGATCAAACAGGAATCAAACCTACTAGTTAGAACAAAACGATCCAGAGGACCAGTGGTGGAGAAAGTACTCAAAAAACTTACTTAAGTAAAAGTACAAATACACAGACAAAAATGTACTTAAGTAAAAGTCAAAGTACCACATTAACATTTTACTTAAGTAAAAGTAAAAAAGTACTGGCTTTTAAAAATACTTAAGTATTAAAAGTAAAAGTACTTGCTGAATGAATTGCCTAATCACTAATATCATTAAGTGAACCGATCGTATTTAATTTTAATATATCAGAAATGTGCCATTTTAATAAAAAATGCCACAGATAAAGCATGTTTTTATTGTGTTTACTCTGTAACATAGTTTAGACTTAGATATGTGATTCTATGCATCATAATTTCAGGGATGGAAACATCTCGTCTCCTGTCCTAACATAACATGAACTTCACCTTTTTTTGCCACACATTTATTTTGAAAGAAATCCAACTGGCACAGGAGGACATGGAACCAAGGAGCCACGTAGCAGAGTTGTAGTCTAGACCACTGAACCCAAGACCAAATCAAAACCAGCACCCCGTGCTACATGACAATAAAATTTAGTGCACCTATCAAAACTGCTTCTCAAATTGATCTGAAAGATTCACTTTCCCACCTAGATATTAAATACTTAGAGCTGAAATAAATTTAACCAGTGACAATTCAAACTCTTCTTCATTCTGTTTTGCTTTCATCTCTGTGCCACAATACACAGAGGTCTCCTGCCATCCCTAAAAAAATAACACCCTGGGCGGTTGCCCATATTGCCAATGTCAGAAATAATAATTGTCTGCACCATTAAACATAGCAATTAACAACGCTCAACTATGAACACTGTCCAAGGCCCAATAAGCAAGAAGTCACCAAGCAGGTGGAGCACCGTGACTGTTCTCATCCTCCCACCTGCTGCAACCTCTGCCACCATGACAGGTGACGAAAACAAAGAGCAATGAGCATGCTCTGCTTTCCTACGTTCTTCTTTTATTTATTCGCCAATTAAATATAAAGATATTTTAATGAAATAAAATAGCTACTGCAGTGTACGCAGAGCATTACAAGAACACTGAGGCTTCAGCACTATAGGACTTGGTCAAGATCCGTCCAGAAGAATCGGATCGTCCATGAATGTCATATTACTATATTGCACTTTGGTCACAGCGTTGTCCCATATATGCACATGTCAGTCAACACCTCCACACAGTAATTCAGCGCATGAGTGATAACTTTTTTTCATCGCAGATGCAACATGTGTTTCAGTCAATACAGCTAGCTTTGCTAGCATCACGTCCACAGATCTTACCTTTCTTTAAGCTTTCCTTCCAAGTGACGCTAAAAATTGGAGGAAGTCCCACCGTCTGTAAAAGCAAAGCGCTGCTGATTTTACATGTCGCCATATCTTATGATTTATGCCGCGCTATTATATTACTCCCGCTCAGAGGCGCATGTCTGGAGCTCCGCTTGCGAGTAAAGGTGGAGCCGATGGGTGACAACAGACACTAAGTCACGATATTGCTCGGATTTTACGGCGCCACCTTAAGACCCTGAACTTCACATTTGAACGGAAAAAAAGAGCAGCGCAACTTGGATGTAACGAGTAACGAGACAGTTTGTAGAAATGTAGTGAAGTAGAAAGTACAGATACTTACTGTAAAATGTAGTGGAGTAAAAGTAGAAAGTATCCATTATTAAATCTACTTAAGTAAAGTACAGATACACGAAAATTGTACTTAAGTACAGTAACGAAGTACTTGTACTTCGTTACTTCCCACCACTGCAGAGGACCTATTCTTATTCTGCTTAGCAACCCAGAACATTACCTTAGATCAACTTTTAGCAACATCTACTTTATAGAACAAAACATGAAGAACCAACACCTAATTCATACCTTTTTCTTTTTGCTCTTTTGTTTTTCATTTTGTTTGTATTTCCTTCTAATTCATGCAAATCACTTTGAATCGCCTTGTTGCTGAAAATGTGCTATATAAATAAAATTACTTTTCCTACCTGCCTTACAAAAACACCTTTAAAGCACGGTGGTGGAAGGCTGCTGACCAGAGCGTTTTGCAGCCATAGATCTTGTTCACCCAGTGGTCACTGAGAAAATCGGTTTGAAAGTTAAAGCTCGACTCAAAAACATTTATCAACAGGACATTTATTCCAAACACAGCAGTAAATCCACAACGTAAATGAGTGAAGAAGAAAATAGTCCATTCGTGTTCAGCAATAGTCTTCCCTTCTCCTCTAAGTTTCTATGTTCATAAACTATAATGTGTCTGTGTAGATCTTTTTCATTGCTTAATGCTGTATATACTCTATTACCCTAAAGTCTTTTGTTGGCATTGCTAATTTTATTACTCAGTATTATCATTTGTTGTATCTTATCCCTGTAATATAAGACTTTATGGTTTTTATTTTAAATTATTCTATGTGCTCCGGCAACAATCCAATTTCTTCACAATGATCCTTGAAGTTGGATCTTATCTAATTAAATTTGTTTTTATTTGCTGTGGAAAATGTGAAAGTTTAGAGAAAGTGTAACCCCCCAGTGAAATAACCAGCAAGCTCCCATTCATCCTGTCCTCTCTACACTGGAGCGGCCGTATGTTTCTGTCAACAGAGGTTTGACTAGTAAATAACTGTCAAGTAGGCTATTCTATAAGGAGTGTGTATAAATGATGCCGAGAAGATACGCAGTTCATGATTCTGGCCTATTAGTGGAATTTAGTGGCAAAAAAAGACAGATGAACAAAGAGAGACAGCCAGAGACACGGTGAGGTGTAGGCCAGGGACACACTTGATGGGATTTCAGAAATCTATGAGGTTGGTGATAAATGTCTAAAACAATTTTGCTGCCCATTGAAAAGCCATTTGTTTTCATTAGATCCCAGTCCTTGGGTGAGTCTACAATGGGAACAGAGAAGGTTGGTTGAAGCTGATTTTGACGACTGGTATAGACTGCGCTAGTTAAATAAATGAATCTAATTTCAGCAACAAAGAAGTCCAGATAGTTAGATATTAGCTATATTTAACAGTAACTCAATGACTCATAAAGTTCTGTTGCAGTGTGTGGGCTCCCATTGACAATCAGTACTAACACAGGATGCCAGATTGAGTGACTGAGGAGGTTGTCTTCTACAAAGATACATTGTTTGATTTCTGACTTGAATAAAACCCCAGACATTAACTGATCCTCAACAAATCTTCTTGCTGCTCCTCCAAAGCTACTCTGTCATTATAAGGAAGTAACATTAAATTGACAGCAAGTCAAGAATCATTGTATGATTAGCTGATAAAAATCACATAGACCAGACATTATGGGAAATCTGACTTTGCTTTAAGCACAAAGTGCAATTTCAAGATTTACAGTCCAATTGGAGAGTTGTACATTAACTGAGTCAAGAGCTAGCATTAACATTTTTAGGTTACACCTGGAATGCGTCATCACTTTACATGGTGAGAATGTTCATGTATTTAGACAGATCTCAATCTTATCTTTAATGATATGAACCCTATGTACTCTAAAAACGGTTCTCCGTAATCCTGAAGGTAACGTCTCCTCCAAAATTTTTACTAACCTTTCAGGAAACCAATACAATACCAAATTTTGCTCACATTTCAAAGCTAAGCGTGGTGAAAGAGAGGGTATGTAAACTGGCCTGATTGCTTTGGATGTGTCTCTTTGGTTTGTTGGTATTTACAGCGCTCCACACCACAACGATGTAGGAATGTCTGAATGATCTGGAGCTTAAAGGTCCCATCTGTTTGTGAAAGTGCTGCTGATCTACAGCAGCAGTGGAAACTAGTGGTGCAAATTTGGAAAACCAAATTGTAATTTTAGCTTACACATTTCAGCCCTTGATGGAGATTAACAGATGCTCTAAGATGCCATCAGATGATAAAGAAATGCCAAACGCTTCACAAGTGCCACCAGGGAAAGAACATTTTAATGCCCAGCGAGTCTTCTATCAACTTTGTATCCATTTTATTGTAAGAAGCCATTCTATTTTATATCACCTTTTATTTCCATCCATCCATCCATCCATTTTCTTTACACCCTTGTCCCTCAGTGGTGTCGGGAGGTGCTGGTGCCTATCTCCAGCTAGCGTTCCGGGATAGAGGCGGGGTCACCCTGGACAGGTCGCCAGTCTGTCGCAAGGCAACACAGAGACACACAGGACAAACAACCATGCACACACACACACACACACACACACACCTAGGTGCAATTTGGAGAGGCCAATCAACCTGACAGTCATGTTTTTGGACTGTGGGAGGAAACCGGAGTACCCGGAGAAAACCCACGCATGCACAGGGACAACATGCAAACCCCATGCAGAAAGACCGGGGCTGGGAATCGAACCCAGAACCTTCTTGCTGCAAGGAAACAGCTCTACCACTGTGCAGCTCCACCTTTTATTTTACATACAAATAATTAATTTTAAATATGCTATTCTGGTTTCTATTGTACTATTTTGATAGAGAGGAAACCTTTCAGTTTTGGACATGTCAAACAACATACCGATAAATACTAGAGCATCATTGTGAACTGTTGCAACTGTATTATACCAGATCATACTTTTGGGCTTTAAACCTACATACAGATATGTCTTTTTCACCCTAAGATATAAAGTTGTGCTAATTTTGTTTTCTCACTCTTTTAAATTAACTAATTTTAAAAAAAGGAATTAAGATATCCATGTGTAAGATATGTTTTAACACAAGTGATTTGTATACCATCATATGAAGTCATACACAGTTTCAGTAATTTTAACCTATTTTGTGTCCGTATAGATTGGCCTTTTCATCTCTGAGAGGTTTTGTTCATGCAGAGCTGAAAACGACCAGAATCAATAAGAGAGAGAAATAGAAAAATGGCATGGCTCTCTCTCCAGATTAAAGATCTAATCTCCAATATCCATTTACAGCTCAGGGCAACAAAGCAGCAACACTGCATCCCACTTACATCTCCAGAACCATATTAGCTATTCCAAGACCATGCACTTTTACTGTTGATACTTTAATGTTTTTAAACTGGAAGCTCTTCATTTCTTTCTCATAATGAGAGGAATGGAATTTGGCTTGAGTGTGGATTTGCATTTGACATAAAGTTCTCCATTTGACAAAGCCTTGACTTAGATGGGATGACAATTTAATGCTGTCAGTATAATAGACCTACTTAATTCTCCCTTCCCCCCATTCCGTTCATGCTTCTCTTTCTAAGGCAGCTGAATTTTGGAGTTAAATGTTGGTATCCTGCAGACTCACAGGGACACGTTAACAAACACTGACATGGGTGTAGGATGTCATGAATATTCTTGCTTGCAGTTTGGTGTCATTCTTTCTATCTTGTGTTGCTCTCCTCCCTCTTTTCCTTCATCCTTTCCTTTCTAAAGGAGAAGCGCCTTTGTAGTTTCTGTCTGCTCTTATCGTTCCTGGCATGAAGCACTCGCCTCTGCCACTGTCCTCATGTTCTCAGCAAGCTTCCACTTTTGTGTTGCCTAATGAACTCTGACCAAAATTAGACATACTTTTCAAGTTTTAAACTGAAGGAACCCCTTCAATGATTCTTTTGTGAAGCGGTGCCACCACTGTGAAGGCAGGGTGTGTGTCTAAATGTGTGTAAATCTCTATGTGTGTGTACAAAAAGTAGTAACAGAGCACTTTTTGTGGTGTATTTTATGAATAACATTAGGTTAACATTTAACTGGGTGTGATTTCTCTCATGCTCATATCTAGCACTATTAAAGGTGCAGTTTTAGTAACCTTGAAAATTCAGGATTTCAATACATTTTATTTCTTAGTTCCTTAATTTTCCAGACTGAAATTCTCCCAGATAATTTTTTAAATATTGTGGACATTTTAGGAGAAAAAAAATCAAACAGCTTGAATGGAATTTCATAAATCAAAAACACCACAAAGCTAAAACTGACTGATTTTTGATATTAACCCATATTCATGCTCTTTGGGATCTGGACAAACTTAAATCAGTTATATGCATGGGTGAAAGCAGGGCCGTGCAGAGCCCACTGAAGGGGCAGGTGCTCAAAAAAGAAAAAAAGGGCACATCCAACCGTATTTTAGGACAGAATATTAACAAAGCCTCTCAGCTTTCAAAGTTTAATAAACAATGATAAATTACAAAATTGTGAGATATACAATCAAAGCTAAGGAGAATCTCTACATAGAGCATACAACTATGCATATGTAAGATATTTTATTAGTAATTTCTTTCTGCAGCTCTACTTTGTTATAGGAAAGTATTGCAATATTCAAACCCGCAATTTAGCAAGATATGTAAATCAGAGCTGGACCACCAGACATATTTTGTCTTTACAGAATTACACTATTAAAAATATAAACAAGGGCACAATGCAACCTTTTAGTGGAGTGTAATCTATAAAAAAGAGCTGCCTGTTTGCTGCACTTGCAGTGGAGATGAAGATGGTCCATTCAGGAAAGCAGAGCTGCATCAAACTTTATCGTGGAACTGCAGAAAAAAAAACAAAAAAAAAACAAAAGCAAATATTTAATTTTTAGTGTATGTCACCGTGAGAAAAGCCTACTGAGTTTTGCTTAAAAAACTTTTTTAAACATTTAAATCACACATTTGTCTCATGAAGTGAATTTTTTTTGCAAAACAAACTTATTTGTGGTTGTCAGAAATCTTTTCTTAATATTCTAAGGTTTTGTTTGTGACTCAAAGTTTTGCTTGTGATTCTCATATGACGTCTTGAGCAGGGCCCAAAATCACAATAAAAGATTTCTGATGTGTGCAAATAAAAGTTCATGTTTGGCAAATAACTTTTTATGTTCACAAGACAAAAATTAGTTATTTAATTAAAAAGTTATTTAAACAAAACGCTTTGTTTTTTAAAAAAGAAATCATTACAATTCCAAAAGTTTTGATTACAATTTTATTTTACTTAACTGAGGTTAGTTTTTCTTCCCCCACTGAATAATTGGGAAAAAAAATTTAACTTTATACTCTGCGAACCAGATCCTAAACTTACTTAAATTCTGGGTTGAGTTTTTTCCCCCTTCATTAATGTCACTTTTGTTACATTCATTATATCTATCATGGTAATTCAGGGTGAGTTATTTTTAATTCTAAATGAATATCCTTGTTGGACTATTATTTAAGTGATTCTCCTTCAAGATACATTTACCTAACGCTAGAATAAATTAAATGTTCATTATGCAGCAAAGGAAATTAGAAGATCGTACATATATCCATTATGGAGATGATCGGTTTTGGACGGTCGATGTGCTCTTATTGCATAATAAATACTAAAGAATAACTGATATCATTAACGATACAGGGAAGAAGCTTTTAGTTATCTAGCTTTGCTAGCAAAGTCGTTAGCTAGCACATAGCTAATAGCACAACAACAACAGCCTAATGTCTGTATGATAAAATACTGAATCGATAGATAACAGTTTCTCCTCACCTGGCTGTCTCCTCCCGCTCAGTAGTTCTTCAGAGAAAGGCAGACACAGAGGCCTGTCAGTGTCTGTTGTATTTCATTACCTCTCTGCTTAAACCGAGACTCCGAGCTGAAGCAGAAACGATACTTTAACGTTTCCGTCATTTGACAAGCAGCATCTACTTCACTTTATTTAACAAAAACGTTTTTTTTTTTATTCACCAAAAACTGTTCTGTAATCTGGAACGTTCGCTACGTTGAGCACCAGTTAGCCGCCTTATCTCACTGTGCGAGAGGCAACTGCGTCATGCGTCACGGGCAAAAGGTCAAAGGTAACAAGGTGACCGGCTTATTATGTTGTACAAAAAAATACATAAAAATAGAATAATAATAATAATTTTAGTACATGTTATGTGTCACAAGAAGGATTAGAAAATAATACAAAAAAAACTAAAAGAAAAAATAAAAAAAAATAAAAATTGACCAAAAGGGCACATGGGGGCAAGGAGCAAAAAGGGCAGGTGCTCAAGCACCCCTAGTTCCCCCCTCTGCACTTGCCTGGGTGAAAGTAAGAGGGTAGGCAGGGTACTGCGTACCCTTAAAAGATTTAGTGGGGGTACGCAGTACCTGCAAGAGAGAGGAGCGGCTGTCTGCTGTTAAAAAAAATCAACGGGTTCACTGTACAGCTGCAGTGCACCCACTAATCAGCCATGACTGATTATTTTTTCAAGAACAATTTAAAACACGACTTAATCGGTTAATAAATAACTTTTTCCCATTTCATATTGTTTCTGAACTCTTTGTGCTTGAGCCGGGCTGCAATATGTCGATCACGGAACGTTTTGAGTCGATCTCAGCATTAGGTGACAAACTGAACGCCGCCAGGACGCTGAGACCAGCACGTCCTCCTCTGGCTCCTTAAAACGTTCGTAACTTTATTAAAGAACAACAAAAAATCAACAAAACGTGCTCAAATTAATGACCCAACAACAATAATAATCTCAGTGATTATTGTTTCAACAAATTGCTCAATTCTGTGCGTTTCGGTTCCATTACCAAAATAACGAGCAGAGCAGGAGTTTAAAATGAACTAATCAACTACCGCTGTGTTCAGGGAGGCTTATTAATGATCGCAAAATAAATATCAAGCCTGAAAAGCTAATATCGGACTGAATGTTATGTTTTTAACGTAATATTTGGTTGGTTTGTGGAGCTCAGGAGGTTGCCATGGCGACGGCTGTGCTTAAATGACAGAGAGAGACGGAGAGTAAAAAGGTGCGAGTGGTTTAGAGTTGATCACCTGTTCGGGTTGTTTTACCTTTGTTTACCTTTGTCTTGGCGCATCACAGCCGCTTTAGTTTCTGAACGTTCAATAAACGACCAACTCGGACTAATTACCTCGTGTGTCTGCGAGTACACCACGTCATTCACAACAAACATCAAACACGGTAAATATGTTTCATTAACTATTTAACAAACAAATGGCTTCTACCGCGATAATTATGTGAAATTAAATTAATTGTCTAATATAAAAAATAGTTTGGTGCTGTCAGGCTCAGAGTCTGAGACGTTTTTCCTTTATCAAACAATGAATTTTTTTGGCTCTTATTTAGTGGATGAGATTTTCTCCAAAATAATAACCTTTTCAAACTTTATAGCTCCACTGTTGAAAATGAGAAACATTCACAAATGACATTGAAATAAAATCCAGTCCAACATCTGGTTTGAGGTGATTCCTCAAACCAGATGTTGGAACCTGTTGGAGGAAAAATATCCCAACTTCAGAAGATGTGCTTTTCACATAACAGAGGTCTGTGGTTCCTCCTGTCAGCATGAGAGTCAGGGTGAGGAGGCGCCATGTTAGGAAGAGAAGTGGAAGCTGCAGGATCAGAACAAACAGGTCATGATGCTGGGCTACTGATTATTCCTCTGTCTGGACACATGAGCGATATAACCAGTTAAAAAGATAAAATGAATGGTTATATGCCAGACATGGAAAACTGGGATGTACTCCATGCCATGATGTTCAGAATTTAGGTCTTATGGCATCTCAAGGTGTCAACATTGCAGTCAGTGGGCTGAAGGAAATACAGCTTTATTTTGTAGCAATTGAAGAGCTACCCAGCTTTTATCGCTTTGCAAAAAAATTAATCATCACAGAAACTCCAAACTCCAAAGCACACACACACATACATATATATATATATTTCCACCCCTGGTTATATGTTAATGACTGCAAGTCATAGAAATAAGGACTGGATTATCTGACTAAATACAGATTCTGTTTGATCTTTTTGGTACATTTTATTACTTTTAGAAAAACGTTAACCCAGTCCAGTTTAAGATCCACCAGTGTGGCTCTACTTGGAGTTGAATTTGTCCACAGACCAATAAATAAGTTGCAATATGACTTTTTTGATTAGCTTGATGTGTTGTCAGAAAGTCACATCAAAAATACTGAGGGAAAATCAAGTGGCAGATTTATGATAAAGCATGGTTATATTTTAAAATGACCGCATTTATGAAATGTTAATAGTGAAAAACTGAAGTGTTTTGCATACTAATCAAAGCCTGATCAAATCAAATTCCAGAATCTTCTACATTACATAGGAGCCCTGACAATTTCATACAGTCATTTCAACTGATTTTGATGTCACATACAATATATTGATTTTATTTAGAAAAGTTGTAAATGTATTGTGTGTTTGCGATTGGTTGCCAACATAGGGACATTTTAATAATGCTTGTTTTTGCTTTTTTGTTTCATAAGTCTAAATCCAATGCTGATTAATCTCTGAGATAAAAAACAAAAAAAAAAAAAACAATCAAGCATGCATTTTTGCTTTGTTCTCATCTCCTTTCAATGTTCCGTCTGGGCTTTCTCCCATTAACTTGGTAGAATTTCAACTGGGTCAATAAGTGAACAGAAGTAGAAGTTGTGTACGATGACGACTTTCTGCGGCGTTTTAGAGTTGTAGTCTGCCCGTAGTTTCAGCGATGGCAGCGCAGGAAGTGAATGAAGACGTTCAGCAGTGTTGTAGTACTCGAGATTGGTCTTGGTCTCGAGACCATTTTTTGATGGTCTCGGTCTCGTCTCGGACTCCACCGCATTTGGTCTCGGTCTTGTCTCAGTCTCGGGTGCTGAGGACTCGGCATTTTATTTCAAGACCAGTCGAGACCGCAACTGTGAAAATGTCGCTAAACGTACAGCATACTGTCCATTTTATTTGTTAACATCTTTGTTTTCAGTGGATGCAAAACGCACCGATTAAAATCCAAGCAATAACGTGTTTCTGTTACTCCCCCCTCCCACATTTCACTCGCACGCGGCACTCCAAGACATGCGCAGTGGTTTTCTCTCAGCGGCAGAAGATGTCCATCTAATCGTCAGTTATAGAATAGCGCTGCATAAATCTTAAGAAATTCTATGGCCACAGCTAACTCAGCATAACTTCGCTTTCAGACGGTGGGGACAACGTCAAACTTTTTTCATCACTTAGAAAAGTAGCTCAAAGAAAGGTAAGCTACATTGATATGATGCTAGCAAAGCTAGCTGTATAGAGACACATAAGCATTTGTGATGAAAAAAAGTCACTCACTGCGCTGCATTATTGTGGGGAGGTGTTGACTGACTTGTCGCATATATGGGACAACACTTTGTCCAAAAGTCTGCAATAGTGATGTGACTTTCAGAAGCAGTCCGATTCTTCTGCACGGCTCTTTACTTATTAGATAAGACTGGAGTGTCACTGAGAGCCATTGTTCTATCAGATTACCATACGCTGTCAGAATAGCATACATTCAGTGAGTACCATGCCTGCATGCGCTTTAAGAAGTCTGACCGTTAGAGGAGTTGTCAGTTCACCATACGCAACAAGTTACGATGAAAATAAGTCATTAAGTTGTTTTCAATGATAACTATATAGATATGCATGCGTTATCGTGGTTTCAAAGTCAATTTAAAGCAGGGTCTGGCTGCAGCTGGAGTCACCGAATAAACATATAATCCATCTTTCTGTCTCATATTTCAATGATTCTTGAGAATAGGGACAAAATGGGTTTTAATTTTCCCATAATTTTTTTTTGTTATTTCTCAACCTGATGTATGCAAATATGACAAATAATGTTTTGGAAATGTAAAGATGCTAAGGTACAGGCTCCCAGTTGCAACATTTAAAAAAAAAATTACATCTTTAATCGACCTGACCCAGAACGTTGTCACCATCTGAAAAAAATAAATAAAAAGTCATTTTTATTGACCCTATTAGTGATATTTTTGCTCATTTTACAGACAAATGCTTCTCAAGAAACAAAATAAATATTATTTAAAACAAAAAACAACAAAAAGTCCATCTGATGGAGTTGACAGTGCATGATGGAGTTGACACAGAACTGAAGGTGGTGACAAACTAGTGAGTAAAATGAAAAACTTGGTACATGTGAAGTAATGCAATTCATGTAAAGTACATTAAAATGAATTAATCGCACATTTAAGTGAGATTTGACAACAATTTCACTGAAAGAGTCAGAAAAACTGATGGAGTTGACATCTGACAGAGTTCACAAAAAGGCAAACTACCTCAATTTATATGATGTTATTCTGAAGGAGGCCATATTGTAGCTCATCAGGTCCATGAAATCTTTACAGTTTACCAAAATTAAGCATTTATTTCACAAAATTTCATCAAAATTTTGTAAATTGTCAGTTATGGTGTTGATACATCATGGTTGTGACGAGCAACTTCGGAATAAAAAGAATAAAAACTAAAGAATAACATAAGCTAACCAGAGCTAACTAGCCCTCTTAGCAAAGGAAGAGAAAGGAAGTGGTCCTGGGGTCCTCAGAAGTTCTGGTGCCCCTCAATAATGCCTGATTTTTTTACATTATTTTCATGTCTGACGGTGTTGACAAAAACTAGGGACAAATTTCAATGGAGTTGGAAAATATATAAAAATTATTTTTAACTCAATTTATTGATACCTTTATAATTATTTATATGACTACTTATACTTAATTGTGTCATAATATATAGTTTTAGTATTTCTTGAGTTGTTTTAAACTATTATAATGTATTGAGTTCTGCTCCTGGACAAAGGATTTTACAGGCATCATCCACCGACTGCAATGTTTAAAATAAAAAAATATTCAGCAAATACCTGGAAAACATACATTGTTGTGCTGACATGACCCAGGTTAGTTTAGTCAGATATTTGAAAAAATTATATTTTGTGTATATTTCATTCAAATTTTATGCTTTATCCATAGGACCTGTTCAAGAATCACTGATTTGTATGGCATTAACAGGATCTGGAACTTTTGTTTTTCCACTGAAAGCTCTGGTTTGCACAATAAATGCCATGTGGGTGAAATTTTATGGATGATACTCTGATGTCCCATTCTCCTGAAGGCAGCACAGAGCTGCACCACCAGAAACTGACAAACACTGAAGAGAAGAAGAGTTATGATTAATGTAGTTACAGTTCTATCCATGTTTTAATGTTGCAGAGCTCAGTCGTTTGCAAATAGATCAAAGTTTAAACTGGCATGTTGAACATCTTTTATCTGGTCATTTTGTGAAACATTTAACAACTAGAAAATGGCAAAGAATAATAATATTTTTTCCACTCTAATTGGCTGCTGTTAGGCCTACTGATTTTAACTTGAATGTTTGTTGCATTTTTCGTAGACACCTGTGAAAATAATTTCTATTCCCATGACTTTTTTGTTCTCTGGGAAATTATTTTTGATAATAAATACAGAAACAAGCATAAAAATCAAAACATCTGCAATAGTGATAGTAATATTAATAATAAAATAATAGTCAGTGCAAAGTAGCCTACAAATTCTTTGGTGGGGGGCGGTGAGGGACCTGGATAAAGGCTAGGGGGGCGCTGGGCCGAAAAAGGTTGATAAACACTGAGTTTAGATGAAACTGAAGTTATAGTTAAGGAGAAATCAGCAGCTGCAATCACACACACACATATCTTGGTGTTTCCAATACTTTAAGCACTCTATTTAATGTGTTAATACCCCTAATTAATGCTTGATTGTTTCTTAGTCATTTTATTATGCTGTTGGTTCACATTTGCAGAGGACTGGATTACCTCTGTCCAATTCATGGCATTAACTTTTCATTTGCTCATTTATTTTGGCATTAGTCATAGTTAGATAACTGTATTTTGCCAAATAGAAATGACTTAAGAGTTTGTTGGCTCAGTTAATACTTTCTCTGTAATTAATATTAACATATGAGCTGTTCTGCAGATTTTCATTCTGACATTTGAGTATTAATAAAAGAATAGATAAAAATAATGAAACTGTAGAAAGTAGTGATGAGATTTGAGGACTGAAAATCAAAGTAGAAATATTGCTGAGGAGTCTCGCGTTCCGATGTGTGTCTGGAACAGTGAGCTTACGGGAACCGACTGCCTGAGTCTGTACTTAACATCCAATTTTTGATGAAAGCACCATTTTTCTCTTGTGCTTTAACAATATTGAAGCGCATTTTAAGTATGGTCACCTGAAGTAAAGAGAGGCAATAATATTAAATCCTTCAGGTAAAGTCACAGTGTATTGTTTGACCAAATTAGAATGTAAATAACCTTTCCATTTACATATATTGTTTTCCCTTTTGTTGGCATAAAATGTTGGCAATAATAATTTTTTGCCTCTGTAAATGTTTGTGACTTTTTATAACAAAAAAATTAGTATCTATTTTTCTTATTCATCACTCTTAATCTAGTCATTTTGTCTCTCTACATAAAGATACTACCACCATTATTCCCTGACACACACCCACACACGCAAACTGTACGGACAACATACTCAGGCCACTACCACACACATTCTCTAGTTGGGCTTGATGAATGGGCCAAGTTTAAATTATTTTGCGCAGATCTCATTTATTCCCTTGAAGAAGAGATCCAGCCTGTTTATTCATTTTACATTTGCACCCGGGTTTCAATATCTCTTTCCATGCCTGCAAAGAATTTACTTGTCTTCCAACCAAGAGTAAAAAAAAGGTTGGAATAGCAAAGACTGAAAGAGACAAAAAGACAGACGAAAAGGGGAGGGGAAAAAAGCAATTTACACAATGTACATAAAACAATGCTCTCAGACTTTGATAACCTGCATAAATTATAGACTATAATTAAATATTACACTCGCTGAATCACCAAGGAGAGAGGACGGTTTGAGAATAGACACAAGGATACAAGCACAGAAAGGAAGGAGAGGGGAAACAAAAGATGGAGAAAAGGAGGAGAACACAGCAGCGCTATAGTTGAATCTCATAATTGTTTGTATTGATTATTTCTTAGGGTGGAATGATTTTAAAACAAATAAGAACAGGGAGTCGGGTAAAGAAGGCCAGAAATAAGGTCGATGAAATTGCTATTAAAAGGCATCTTCTTTTAACCATAGTGAGAAAAAAAAAAAGAAATAAAGGTGTTTTTCTGGCATTGTCAGATTGACTTAGTGGTGGCCCATATAAATTAAATGAAATATTAAAAATGTAAGTGGCTCTGCTAAGGGTAGGCGTGGCAACCGTCTGTGGTAGGCTTACAATTGACCCAAAAATATTCCAATTAGCATAACTAAACAGTGTCTGAGTGTGTGGAGAGGAACGTGGACACATTTGTTCACTCACTTGTTCCTCTCTGACCCAGAAATGAAAGAAATGAAAGAAGCTAAGATTACGCTGTTATCATTATTTCTGGTGGAGAGAAGGAAAACGTTTTCTTCCCATCCTGGCCTCTAAGTATATATATATATAGCATGCTCTCTACATGTAAACTAGTTTGACTAAATGATGTCATCAACTATATAACCAAATCTAACAAAATAAATAAAAAGAGAAATAACATTCATCGTACCTCAGTGAGGAAATTCACGTGTACCAGGCAAAATGGAAGCAAGCAGATTCATATATAGATATAAAGACAAATTTACAACAAATGAAAAAATACAATTATTTATGAAGGAGATCATTAAATACTCAGATTCAAAGTAATATACAACTAAGTAGGATTATTAAAAAAGGGCAAAGTGTGTATGTATATTTGTGTATAAACAGACTATTTATCAGAAATTGAAAGACTATGCAAATAACAGCAGGAATATAAACAATTCACTGAGTCTGAGTTTGTTGGCAGCAGTGATGGTCTGATCACTGCTGGGAGGAAGGATGTATGATATCACCCCTTTGTGGGCCTAGGATGCAGCAATCTGTCACTGAAGGAGCTCTGTGGTTCAGATTCATCTCACAAACTGTGGTCTGTTAGTGAGGGAGTCATGAATCCAGGTGATTGTTGAGGCTCCTCCAGAAGAAACTTCTGGAGTTTCTAACAAAGCACACCAGGCTGAATTGTGTTACGCACAGAAATCAAACAACATGATCCTCACAGTGCTGCCTGCTTTGTTCAGATGACAGTGGGATTGTTGAAGCAAGTTTATGATGGCATCTTCAACTCCAACTCAACAGAGTTAAGCAAACTGCAGGGGGTCTGGATATGAGCTTGTCTGCTTACTCAGGTGAGCCAACAGGAGTCTCTCCACTACCTTCATGATGTGAGATGTCAGGGCAACAGGTTTATAGTCCTTGATGACTGATGGGTGAGTTTTCTTCACTACTGGAACCAGGCAGGATGTTTTCCACAACAGTTGAACCTTCTCTTGGGTCAACTGCTGCAGAATCCCACAGAGCTGCTCTGGAGCCTCAGGCCTTCAGGATCTGAGGCATTAGAAAGCTAGGACATGTTTGTAGTTTCTCTGAAGCCATGCAGAGGACATATCAAATAAGAATAATGTAGTCAGGTAAGTAGAGATCAACCCTTTTCACCACTTCTGTTCAAACTGTCTATCTGGCTGATGTCCTTCATTTCATTTTATCACACAGCTTAAATATTTTTTGTTCACAACAGTCTTCAAAATTGTTGGTTCATCTTTTTTCTGTTTTTCAGGATATCTAGAAAAAAAAAAACATGTACATGTTGGTGTTGATGGTCGACATCTGCTGGCAACCAGCTGCTGTGTGGGAGCTTATCTCCACAGACTGAGCTCTGCATGGATGTAAAACTTATCAGGTATATCTAACAGATAAGAAAGGACAGCATTATGCAAAAAAAAAAACATATTCTGTAATCTAAAATTGCCCCATAGATATCGTTTTATAAAGAGCAATCTCTTACACGTTTTCAAGCTTTGTGTTCTGAAATGACGCTTCTTTTAATTTTTTGATTGATATGTAAGTAATGGTTACTAATAGAAGGACTGCTGCACAGACACATTCACAACCCAAACTGCAGTCTTTAACTTTCAAGTAAAAACACACCATCTAACGACCACTCCATCTTTGTCTCTCTGCCTCTCCCCCCCATTGTTTATTCAAATTTTACAGATGGGGTACTTTTTCCAGTTCAGCACCTTCACCAGTTTTGTGAGAGAATGGCATTATGCCTGTGTTATTATGCAATTCATCACCAATAATAGATTTGTTTACGGCGGCTCTCATCTCTCGCCTGCTCTCAGCGCTGCATTTCAAAATAATAATAATAATACATAGTGTATAATGACGGTAATGGTACGAAGGCTTTGATAATAGATGTGCTTGGAAGGATAAGGGAGCCTTGATCAGCCTGGGTCTCAGCTCAATTGTCTTCAAAGCACTGTTTAATGTAGAATAGGCATCCTGGGAGATTGTCTCAAAACCAAGAAAAAGGTGGGTGTACGGATAAGAGCGATCAACGCACCGATGGGAAAACGCATGCACACACACACAGCACACCCATCAGCACACACACCGGCAGTAATACACTACATACTCAAATAAGCTCTCATGCAACCGCCCACTGGTGCATCTCTCCTCAGAGAGCTCTCTGGTGTAAATGTGTTAAAACTCTCCCTTGGTCTTTGGCTTCTGTTGAATAAATCTGTGTTTTACTCTTCAATGTAGCACTTTAAACTCTGGCTATTTTCAGCTTGTTTTCTCACAGCCTCCTCCCGGGTTTTAACTGAAATCTCAAGCTGCTGACAGATTTAGCAGCACTTGTTGCGAAAATGTGTAATGGCAAATTGAGGTGAACAAGTTTTATCCATCCATCCATTTTCTTACACCCTTGTCCCTCAGTGGGGTCGGGAGGGTTGCTGGTGCCCATCTCCAGCTAGCGTGCCGGGCGAGAGGCGGGGTACACCCTGGACAGGTCGCCAGTCTGTTTTATCTTTAGTCGCATTGATTCATGGAACAGCATCTTCTCAGTTTCGCCTAAAACATCAATCCTCCAGCTGCAGCTGATCCAGAACGCTGCTGCTGGAGTTCTGACTAAACCCAGGAAGATGGAGAACATCATCCAGTTCTGCAGTCCTTCCACTGAGAGAACAGACTTTAAAATACTGTTGGTAGTTTATAAGTCACTGAACAGCTTAGCACAGTAAAGATCTGCTGCTGTTGAATCAACCTTCCAGACTTCTCAGGTCTTCTGGTTCTGCATCCAGACCCAGAACCAAACATAGAGAAGCAGCATTCAGCTTCTATGCACCACAAATCTAGAACAAACTTCCAGAAAACTGCAAAACAGCTGAAACACTGAGTTCTGGCATCCTACATGTTTTAGTTCTTTTTCTGGTGGTAGTAACAACCTCTTCAGCATGTCAGTGTTCTTCTTCTTAGGCATCTGATCCATCATTTGATCAGGTGTGTAAAACCAGGGAGAACTAAAACTAAAACATGATGCTGGAGAACTTAAACATGCATGATCCTGGCCCTCCAGGAGCCACTTTGGGCTCCACTGCTTTAAATCAAGACTAAAAACTCAGCTGTTAAGAGTTGCTTTTGAACCATAATAAATGAAACATTTAATGTGTTTTAACGTTTGCTATTGCTTTCTCACTGGATGACTGTATTCTGTTTTTATGACTTCATATTGTTGTGTTTTTATGATATAAAGCATTTCAACTGCATTGTTTGTGAAATGTGATACACAAATTCATTTTATTGATTGGTCGAATGTTGGGATGAAAGAGTAATATTTTTAGTAAATTCTGTAAATTCAATGTTCACAAAGCATGGTTCAAGAAACATTACCTCACCACCATTGCACTTTACTCCACTGTGCTGCTTGCTAATGCTCTGCTATGCTAAGGCTCTGCAGTAATAAACCCCATCTGAACTTTGTTGCAAGTTGCTGCTGTGTTAGACTGTGCAGTGCATGATTACGTTAATATTTGATGTTGTGTGGGCCAAATGAATTGGATCTGAAAGCAGGAAAACCATGTATTAGAAACCTGTTATGAATGGCATAAAGCATAATGGCTTTATGCCATTCATAAGGGAAGCCTAATGGCATTAGGCAGGAATTCTAATACAAACTTCACTGAACATATTTTTTTATGATTGGCAAGACTATTTATTCAAGGTTTATATCTAAAACTCTGAAAGGTTGTCATTCATGGCACAGTTGGTAACAGTTGTTGCCCTTCAGCAAAAAGGTCTCGGTTTTAAATGCAGGCCAGGTCTCTGCCTGAAACTTGTATGTCCTCCCTGTGCATGGGTGGCTATCTCCTGGTCCCTCTGTTTCCCCTAACAGTCCATGAATGCATGTCAGGTCAGATGGACACTTCAATTTGCTCCTGAGTTTGGATGAATGGTTGTGTGGTTATGGGTGTGTATGCATTGACCTGGTGACCTGTCCAGGGTGTACCTTGTTTCTCGTCCAATGAAAGCTGGAGATAAACAACCTCCCTGTGTCTGTGCATGGATAAACCACAACTCAAAATAGGCCACAATTTATTAAAAAAATATCTCTAGAAAACTCCTTGTTGGCTTTTTTGTTGTGGATTACGTTTTGTTCTGACCTGGCTCCCTGTTTTCATAAGTTTTTTTTTTTTCATCAAATCTCAATTTACTTACTTCCTCTATCTCTCTGCATTTGGGTCCACCATCAACTGTCACCGAAACACGACAGTTGGGTTATAAATCTCTGAACGGCTTAGCACCAAAATACATCACTTTTTAAACCGTTAGATATTATGTTGCCAAGTGCCGTTGTTACAATCACTTGCACATATACTTAGATAATTAATATAACATAATACTCTCATCATATATTCAAAAGATGATCGCTCTCTTTACCTAATCTTCCAAAGCAAGTGACGTATGTATCTTGGTGGTTAATCATTTTTACCTGGTTGCAGTTCTTTAGTATATCCATGCTTCAACAGCCTGTCTGGGAATGCTATGTCTGTTTTATGTGGTGAAACACTGAAGAATGCTGAAGCATCACAGAATGCCTCTTGTAATTAGATTTCTGTATGTGTGTGGGTTTTTTTCTTCGTTTTTTCTGCAGTTTGTGATTGGCGTTGAATGCAAAGTGTCTGCCAGTGATCCTCATGAATGCCGAAGTAGCTCATTGACTGAGAAACAGGTCTTGTTAGCAGTTGAGTAAGCAGCAATAGAAATATAAGCACTTAAACTATTTATTCATGCAGACTGCGCTGCCCAGGCTTTTTGAAGGTAAAAAGAAGCATCTGTGCGTATGCGTGTGTGTGTGTGTGTGTGTTTGTAGGGGTGTTCCTCCACATGCGTAACAGGGCAAAATGAAGGAGCTTGACTAAGATAATAGTAGTATTTTTCCCCATTTTAGCAGTTACACACTAAGACAAATTAAAAGTATATTTAACCAATTAATGTAAGAAGTGAATCATTTTTTGTTTATACAAACTGTTTTAGAACTTTTCTTTTTCAACTTTTTAAAATGTTCATTCTTTTCATGTAAACCTTACAATGTAAACTTTATTTTTTTGTTTAGGGCCGCTGCTTTGTGGTTGCTAAGTCCCATTTTACCAAATGTCTCAACCTCTTACCACCATCTGCATTTTGAGAACTAATTGAGGTGGATGAGAGTTCTCTGCCTTGATGATCTGGTCTTATCACTTTACCTTCACCACTTCACCTTCTTTATCGAAAGTCCACTTTCAGTAAAAGTGTTGATCTATTAGCTTCTCCTTCCCTGAAGTAAACACATGTGCAGTGTTTCCGAAAATCCGTCAGACAGGGACGTTACAGACATAATTGAATATTGTCAGTATTGTCGGAAAACTTACAACCGTCTGAAATGTTGACTGATGTGCTTCCCTGTCAATCTTGCAAATATATATCCTTTAAAAATGGTGAAAAATGTAGGCTGTACAGTGTGACAAATATGTTGGATGAGTGATGAAAAATACTTACAATAAAGATCTAAGTGTGACTTAAAATCACTTTTATTAGCAAGGTATATTTATGTTAGATTACAATTAAACCTGTAGGGAGTTACTGTAAAGCTTTACTGAAAAGGGACTAAAATCAGAATCCAGTCGCCATCCAGTAGGTCTCAAATTCAGAAACGCTTTCACAATCATCATCATCAGATTCATTACTGTTAGACATTTTTGCTGTATCTTTATTAAAAGCCGTAATGATAACAGTTGCAACAATAATTTGTTGCATGTATAAAATTCTTATCTGGGATATTTAAAGTACTGTGTAAAATATGCTAATGTTAGCAGTAGCTACAAAAACCATTACAGTACTAAGTAGATAGAAATCTGCAGTACTTGTCCTGCGTGTTTCAAAAATGTCCTCCATAAGACACTCTTACATCCATGGGGAAAAAAACAACAAATAAAAAAATATTTGTTGTAAAGTATTGTTGTAAAGAATAAATCAAAATTTTGATGGAAAACCTATATTTTTTAGAGTAACATGACAATCTGCGCAACCTAATAAAGTACAGTTAGATAGGCTTTGTAATGGTCACACATCTTTTGCTAACAAACTGATTAATTTAAAAATGTGATCCAAAAATGCATTTAAAAATTCGATGTTCTTTTGTATTTTCCCACGCTTTTACAACAGTGTGAACATCTCTTCATTTGTTTTGTGATGACCGTCACATGTGGCATGCTTCTTCTGACAGGATGGTGAACAAAGAAAAAGAAGAGTAACGGGCAAACTGAATTGTTTCTATAAATGAGCGGCCATAAGTTAATGTTAAAGTGACAGTGAGTGTGCATGCGTGCGTGTTTGTGTGTGTCTTACCTAAGTGAGTACAGAGGGTGAAGTGGGTTATAGAAACTAGAAGGAGAAAGGAAATTCTTTTATTTGTTTTATCAAATATTTCCCTTTAGAAATTCAATACTCTTTTGAATATTGAGTCTGAAATAGAATGTGCTCAAGACTTTACCCTGCCCGCTTTTAGTCATAAGTTATGCACTGAAACAAAGAGATAGACTCTATTTTTGTTCTCTCAGCACACGGGCCCGAGCAAATGCCTTTTAAAATTCTTTAAAATTGTCCATTCAACTCAAAGTTACTGAGTGTAGCAAAATGTCGAAGACATAAAGTCGGGGAAGATTGAATAAAATAATGCGAGGGGACAGATTAGTCATGGAGTTGAGCCCACACGCTCTTTCAGCCACTGCACAATGCCACTTTTTATAAGCGGCCCCCATCTCCACAAAGGCTGCGTTCAATATATCGAGAATGATACATGGTCAGACGTGTAATCTCTCTTTGATTCTCTGCTCTCATTCATCCCACAACCTTTTCAGGCCTGACACTGATGAGCTACTGGGCTCAATCACGCACACACGCAAACACACAGTCAAACGTGTATGCTCATTATCCATCACCAGTGTGCATACCAGTAAAAGAACGTGTGTCTACGTGGTTGCACTGAAAAACGATCATGTGCTCGTGTTTTCACAATGGCAACCTGTGCCTGTGCCCTTCAGGTCCCAGCAGAGCATCACTTCCAAACTACTGAGTGACATGAAATAACTGTTATTTTATGTCACTTAGCATCCAACATGTAGTCGTACCATTCTCTATGAGCTTCCACTGTGTGTCATCAACTCATTGTAAAGTTGAAGCCACACACAGACCTCATTAACATTCATCAATGCCGTGTCTATATGGAACCATGATTTAGATATATTTTTGCTTGTTCATAATGTGGTCGTTACATCCAGTAATGCATGGATAACGACTGCGCTTACAGTGTGTTTATTATTAATCTTCCGTCACTCATACATGAACATTCCAGGTCACTTACGGCGGTCGTCACACTGCCGTCATCTCACTGTTGATGGCATTTCCACTGCCTGGAGACACCAGAGCAGCCTGCTGCAGGCAGGTCCGCTCAATTTATCCATAATCAAAAGACATCAGTTTATAATAAGTGTAATTTATAATGTTCCAACATGCACAATAGTGACCCTTTCAATAACTTGACTCCTAGGTGAGGCTGACTAAGATGAGCATGTACCTGGTCATTAGAACCGGCTGGTGTTGGGCAAAAACACCAGCCTCAAACTTTGATGACAGAAGATCTCCACTCTGTTTTGCTGCTGCCAACAAAGTCAGATATAATGTTTTTTTTTTTCATTTGATTCTGTATAACAAATAACAATGTTAACAAATGTTTAAACTGGTTTTGTTAGTGCTTGCTGTGAATGTAACTAATAAGGTCTGCAAGTTGTCGAGAAGCATTTCCTCATGCGTTTCTATGACGTCACAGTGACTAGTTGAAGTCAACTCAACTTCCATCATCTTGACCTTGACTTTAAATAAAATATGAGGTTGTGCCACCCCCAGTATGCTCTAAGTTAATGTTTCTCTATTCCACTGCTCTACCTCTTTTACTGTCACACACGTGACTTGAATAAATGGGTGATTAACAGGCTTCTGCAGCACCTGATGGCTTGCAGAGGAGGTCATACAATCATTTGAATCAAGTGTTCTGGAACAGAGACACATCTGGCATACGCTGGGCAGTGTTCCCTGGACCGACATTGGGTAACACTACTGTAAGGCAAGGGTCCTCTAATCCAGGCCTCCAGGCCCAGGGTCCTAAAACCTTTAGATGTGTCTCTGCTTCAACACACCTAAGTCAAGTAATTAAGTCATCAGCAGGACAATAGAGATCTCCACTGCACTGAGGAGGTGATTTAAACATTTTATTCAGGTGTGTTGGACCATGGACTCATATAAAAGTTGCTCCTGTTCTGCTTATAACAGTTCTAACCATGCAGAGACACCATAAAATGCATTAAAAAACCTAACGCTTAAAGTATTTTCCTATGCTATTTTATCTCTGCCAAGACAGCTTCTTATTTGAGTCATTGAATGTATGAGGTGAACTTATCTGCTTGTCTATGTCTGTGCAGTGAACCAGATTTTTTAACCCTTGTGCGTTCGAGGACTGAGGCAACTGATACTAGTGATATGGGTGTGGGGTCGGTTCGACTCCATGTGAAAACACAAGGGTTAAGGTACCCATGACATCACAAAGTTTTCTTTCTGAAACTCCTCTCCCCAACCAACAAGAGCTGAACTACTAATTCAACTCTAGATGAATCAGTAGCTATGCCGGCTTCCTGTATTCAGTCCTTCTGTAAAACAGTCTGATGCAACAGAACAGCGTTGGTCATGACCACCCTGACTACATACACCATATACACTGCAGATGTTCCTGCATAGCTAAATGAGTTATACTGCCACATGACAAGTTATGCTCTAAATTTAGAGCTCCAAAAGTCTGGAACAAAGTCTCTGAGGTAAGCGAGGCTGAGTGGGACGAGACTCAGACTGCAGAGGCCCAACTGATGCGTCTGGTTCCAGTTGACCTATGGGTGTAACCCGTGTCCATGGAATAGAGAAGTCCCTGTCCACATCTGCTTGGTGCACTTTTGTTGCAACTGCCTGGTCAGTGGTGGAGTGTGAGGATTACCGACGTCAGGCAGCCAGCAAGCCAACAGGAACCTTTGGTGGCTGGTCCCAACTGCTCCACGATCTGCTGTGGAGTTGGACTAAAGGAGAGGGTCTAGGTCTAATCACATCAGATTCCCACAATGTGTGAGGAAACCATCTGGCATCTCCTTCAGGGAAACCGCTCCTCTAAATGCTCCTTCCTAATTAGGTCAGATGGGTTCCAGTCGGAGGCCACGCCTGCTGGTTGCATCCTGCAGAGGAAAGGTAAGAGACAACAAAAACCAGCCCAGCTCCTGCACACAGCACTGTGGATACGACAGGAAAATGATATAAAGAGCAAAAACAACATGTACAAGATCTAAAACACACTTAGGCCACTAAAAAGAATTGCAAAGAATTGTGTGGAACTTGCATCAAATGCCAAAATTTGATTAACTGTTAAGTTGTTTTTCTAATAAATGATTGACAAAAGTTGCCCGACTTACAGAAATTAAGGAATAATTCACTTCTTTCCATTTTGCAAGCCGATAGCAGACTCTGCAAATTTGGGTTAACTAACCAAACTGCAAATGACCATTGGCCTTTTCACCAGAGGGTTTTTATGAAATTCACTGTAGGTTGATGTCTGTACATAAAACAATCTCTTTATTTAAAAATGGGACTACCTTATAATGACTTTCAGTCATAATTAGAAAACAAGCACAATTTTTCTTTTCCCTGACTCTTTCCCTTTTTCTATCAGTCACTGTCTCTCGTTCTCACACACACACCGCCCCTCCGCCTTTCCTTTCTCTTTCCTTTTTTACACCAGTAGCACCTGGACCTGCACTATTCATCATACTGATGACTTGGAACATGAATTAGTTTTCTTTTTTATGGTGGGAGATGAGAGGGCCAGATGGCATTAAGTACAAAAAAAGTTTGAAAAATAAGAAAAGAGCATTGAGTATCGGAGATGGTGTGTGTGTGCGTGTGCATGTGTGTGTGTGTGTGTGTGTGTGTGTGTGTGTGTGTGTGTGGCAGAAGGAGGGGGGTTAAATGGAAAAATTTAAGCAGAGGACAACATGTTTCTCTACTTTTTAAAACTATTATCTTTGTTTCTTCGCAGTCTGTCTACACTGTTATCAGGGAGCATGCAGGGTAGTTAAGGATTAAGGTCTTGGGTTTTTTACGCAATAAGGTGCAGAATTAGAGCTTTTCACATGACCTCCATTGTCATTTTCTAACAATTCAAACAAGGAAATTGTAAAACTCTAATTAATCAGTATAATAGAGGCCAGATGAAGCACTGCCAATTGGAGCTCGTCTTGCACAAGGTGAAGTGGTTTTGTTCACTGGCTGTCTTCTTCACAGTGGCCTGGTCTCTCTTTATTTCACTCATGTGCCTCTCTCACTCTACTCTCATAGCTTTGTACTTGTGTGTTTTTTTCCTCTGAAAAGCAGAAAAGGGTTCTCCTCTAGAGGGCCAGGAGGTGATGGCTGTGTTATTAGGGCATTAATTGTGGCCAATTATAGTTGTGCGATTGCCTGCTCACTACCTGCCGCATGCGGTTTGCCTGTGGGAGTCGAGCAGTGATCCAACCGTCAGCCGGCCTTCACCAATTTTAGGAGCTGCTTGTTTCACTGAATACTGACAGCTCACTTTTCATCTTCTAATGTTTTCTTCTTTTCTGCTTTGAATGAATGCAGCTTAGCATGTAGCAAATACAGAACTGTTAGAAGGATAGAGGTTTTTTTTTTTTAAAAAAAAGGTACAGTAATCATCTAAGAAGATCTGAAAGCTCAATTCAAATTTTTTGCTGTTTTTTAAGAATGATTGTTCATACTACTAATGAAATGTGACCGGTGTCAGACATCTGTGTGAAAGGTGTGTGACCCCAAAACGACTCGCAGGTGCAGAAGAACATCGACATCTTACTGTTTACGGAACTAATAATAAATGGAGTTATCTATGGATGAATTTAAAATATTATTCATAAATGGGAGTCCACAGGATTGTTACAAAATAATAACAACACAAAGTAATCTCATAAAAGAAAGCACCACTAATAGTGATGGTCTTTTGTGGAGAATTGAGCATAACCTCTGCAGAGAAGTTTGTTAGGATGCGTGGTCAGAGTCAGGAGCAGTAGGATTGCCGTGAGATGCTCTTCAGTGACAGACTCCTTTCATAATTTTCAGAATTGCAATTTTGTAATTGTAATCTAATTTTTTTTTTTGGGGGGGGGGGTGATAAGATTGGAATTTGGCCATTCAGACTACTGCAATCAAAGCTATGTCCTTTCCCAGTAAATAAATGCAGCCATGATCAGAGCTATGTGCTCTATCAATTAATAAGTGTATTGTTGTGATGGCTTAATAAGCTCCTCTGGGTTTTTGGCAGGAATGTGACGCCGTAGACCCACAATTACACCAGGGAAGACTTGCAAAGGTGAGTTAACAAAGTACATGAACCACTGATGAGAACAGCAGGAGGGCCCTCAGAAAATCCATTAATTGACTAATCAACTAATGGAAAAATTATTAATAAATTAGTCGTCTTGTAAAGGATCATTTCTTGCAGCCCTAGTCAAGAGGGGATTTGTTCAGCCACTAAAGAGCACCACCTGTTAAATCTTGTATTTAGATTTTATAAATACACAGAGAGGCTTTGTGAATATTTGTTTTCTTTGACTTCATCACTATAAGAAAAATGTAACAATACACAAAATGTCTTCTGTCTCCAGCAGCTGATGTAGCTGCCAGTGAGCTAACTTTTAGCTAAATGTTTATGGTTTTTACAATGATCTGGTTGGTCTGTTTAACTTGTTACCAGTTTTTCAGATTTGTAGGACTATGGTGATTGCAGCCAAGGGTCTGTTTTTATGCTACAGGACAGCCAAAACAATAAACCGAAGCAGTTTGACAACCATCTGTTTTATCCATAGCTTAAATGGAGCAGATGAACACAAGACACACAGCAAACGTTCACACTAAGAGCCTTCAACATAAGCTCTGAACTTCAAATTACACATTTTAAACGCTAATCAAAACTGCTTAAACAATATTTCCACTCATAAAAACAACAATCTGAATTCTGCATGCAGTGTGTGCTCAGAGTACACTGTCATTTCTCTTTAAAAAAACACATAGAAAAGGCTTCAATAATGTATGAGGGCACAATAAGGGACGTCGGACCAACAGAATTTTAACAGTTCAAGGTAACATGGTTACTTGATTGTGCTATAAAATAACACTGTGCCTGGAAAATACATACTGCCCCTTTAAATAAACTAAACATGCAATACAATATTTAACAGAATATATTAATCAACATTTTGTTGTAAATTAATGTGTTAATGATTGTAGATGAAACCTGTAAGTAGAGCTTTGCTTGCTTGAATTGACAAGAGAAATTGCAGATATGCAAATATCTTGATAGTCAATTTTTATTTTCTTGGCCAAGAATTTTTCTAATTTACAAACACAATAAAAGGATACACACACAATTTTCCTCCTCATTGTTTGAAGATAAATTACACCAAATTTATATTGTTTTAGATCAGTTAGAAATAAAAAAAGTATTTCTATTCGCTAAATGCCACAATAAAGAGAGAAATAATATGTTCAAAATTTCTTAAAAATCTACATCTTACACACATTTTTCAGTATCCTAGGAGAAATACGATTTCTCTCCCTTTAATTTTCATCAGAACTCTTGCTGCAGCACTTTGCAGCAGCTGAAGGTTTTAACTGCATCTTGTGGTCTTTCTGACCACAAAATGCTACAATGGTCCAGCCTCGAAGTAACAAATCCAAGATACTGGCTCACTATGCACTAGTAAAATACTTGCAGATATCTTAAATGGCCAGTGATGTGTCTTCATTACACGGCCCACGCTTTTCTACTTGGCTTCATGACCTCTGGACCCAGTTCCATTAAAATTGTTGATGATCTTGATACAAGCCCTCCTCCCTTCCTTATCATTCAGCATTTCCTGACAAGAGGATTTTAATTTCAATTTTTAACCAGATGCAAATAAAACAGCAGCTCAGGGATTCAAAGGAAGAAAAGAGAGGGGGGAAAGGGATGGGGAGCAGAGGATGAAAACTTCAAGGAAATTGTTGCTGGGAGGTTGAGTCTATTTGCTGCACACCAAAGGGGGTTAAGACAAAGTTTGGCTGGTGAAGACAAGCCAACAGAGACACAAAGCACCAAATCTGAAAAGTTTCTGAAGCATTGTTTAGAATCCTTAACAAGGGGGACTGTGAACGAGGAACATAATTTGGATTTCCTCCCCCCTTCTCTGTTTTTCTTTCCATGTACTCAAGCACATAAATAGCTAGCTTAACAACTTGATGCTATTTTGAATAGGGGCTGCATCTCCCCGCGGATTTCCATGAGTGAGGCAATTTGCCGACGAACAGGTGCATTTTTAATGCTTTCATACAATTAAAACAGACATTTTTTTCTCCCTTTCCTGTATTCAGAGGCCCCATCTTTTCTTACCTAGGCTGAATTGATTTAGTTTGTCTAATTAAACTCAGAATAAAATGTTAATTACCTAACAAGGTCACCTCTCTCTACCACCAAATTTACCATTGGTATTCTTTCTTCAACAGTATTTTCTTCAAGGATTCAAAGGGGCCGTAGAAGAATGGTGTTAATTGCCTGAATGCTGTGTCCCATTTTAGAATCTCAACGTCTTTCCTTTCCTTGGGTCTTTTTAATCTTTGAGAAAATGGGAATTCATTGTGTCATTGTAACATTCCCTCTTGTGCCTCACTTAGAAACAATGTGTCAACTCATCACAATATGGTCTTTGTCTACATTTACCAAGTTTCTCATAGTCTGACTGGAGGAAAATAGGGAGACTAATGGGAATAATGGTTTGTGTTAAGGAGGAGCCCGAATCACGTATTGACTTTTGGTGGATTTCTTTAATGTTTTAAACCTTTACTCTGCCATGCTGGGAAATTATTAAATGACATTAAATTTTAAGGATTTTTTTTGTGATTAAGTTTTTATTTAATTTTTGGTTAAACTTGAACTGAAAAAAAAAAAAACTTCAACTTCAGCTTTTTGTTGATCAGTGCCACAAAGTGAAAGTCATGAGGGCCAAAACGATTATTTGTAAAGGGGAAAATGTTGACAGATGTATTTTAGCAGATACTGAACTCTCCCCTTCCTATATCTGCATTTGATGAGTTGAGAAAGCAAAGTCATGTGAGTACAGAAGCTGATTGTTGCATTCAACATAATAAAAGTAAATGCTTCTAATCTGACCAGAATTCTGATGTTTCTGGTCATTCAATCCAGACAAACAGTAGAAGAATAGAAGGAAAAAACAAGTTTAAGCAGCGAAGAGCAAAGAGAAAAGAATCAGGGATGGTCAGGAGCAAAGAACAGAGAAGAGGACGCAGACATGGAGGTAAATTAGGCATGTAAAGTGAGGTTGATATAAAGTGACTGAGTGTGGTGACCTCCTGCCAAGAATCAGCCCACTCTTCAACAAATCTTCCTCCTTGCTGACAATCAGACAAACCCTTCTCCACTTGTCCCCATCTACATCATTACTCGGGGTCGGCTGTATTCATAAGCATGGTTTGTATCAGGGTTTCTTAACATTAAAAATGTTAGCTGAAAATACAGTATAATATTTGCTATGCAAATAATCAGGCCTTCTGCAGGATCAAGGGAGGATGGATAGATGGTGCGTAAATAACATCTACAGTAGAAGATATTGTTTAATAGTTTTAGTCCTACTTTACATATATTTATATAAAGTTTTAGCATTTTGCTAATTTACTTAACTAATAAAAACTACACACAACAAAAGTTTTCAAAGAAATGGCGAACCAAATCCTGTTACAGGAGAGAGAAGGAAAGTACTATAAAGAAAGACTTTGACCATGACTATTTTGGTTCATGTCACAAAAGTTTCAAACATGTCAAGTTTAAACAGATTAACTTTGAGAAAAATGGCAACCAGATCTTTCTGTTCCTTGTGTTTTGGAAAACTAACAACAGTCTTGAATGTCTTCCAGTTGTACATAACTAGTATGGTGGACGTTTGGTTGTTTGAAATGGCTACATTATGGCAGAAAGAATTGCTCCTCAAGCAATTGAAACAATTTCTAATGTCTTTACTTCTTAACCCAACTGGAATCATTTTTTAACTAGCAGATTTAAGACGGTGCTTCTTAGTGCTGAGCAGAACTGTTTTATTTTTAACAAGTCCTACTTGAGTACAATGGGTTTTTTTTAATCTTAGTTTTTATTTCAAAACACAGAAACAGCTTTTTTAAATGAAAAAATAAAATAAAAATGAAACATCCCATAACTTCCATGTTTCAGCAGTGTCCACAATGCAGCTTGTTCTGGCCAGCGGTCCAGATGTCTGTCTGTATGTTCCTTTCTCAATTACTGAACATTGCATCTTTTCCTCTGCCCTGCTATCAATCCCATTTGCTCTTGTTTTCTATGCCCTCATCCCTAACTTCCCACCCCCGCACTTCTTCCTTTTGTATTTTTTTTTTTTTTTTGCTGTATTTATTTCTGCTGAAAAGCCAGTCTAGTTCATTTGCTAGTCGGCTGGGCAGAGCAGAGCTCCTATTCTTAGGCTTTTATTAACATCATGGACTGCACAACAACGGCTACAGAATCTATTATTCATTAAGTGTAACCAATATAAAATTTAAAACAGTCTGGGCTTTTTTTGTGGAATTATGTCAGGTCAGCATAATTTTCTGCCTATTACTAATATCTGTATCATCTTTTCCTTAGTCAGCTCTATTTAAATATGCAATCATTTACAGCTTTTGACTATGTGTGTGCACACCCAATTTCCAATATTCCTCTAGTAGACTTTTTTATGCTGACATCAATGGCAAGCTATTAAAGACAGTATTTCATTATTGGTTCTTCTTCCCCAGTGGTTATTTACAATCCCATATATACTAAGGACTGATATTAAAGGAGACCATTTTAATGAGGTGCTATCTGCCATGGCAATATGTCTTTCTCCGAATGAGATTGTGTTTAAAGATTTTATCAAGAAATGGCTGTTCTGCAGGGTTATGTTTTGTCCATGAAATATGCATTTCATATCTCTTTCATTTCATTAACATAATTTAATTTGCACTTTGCATTCTGTGCATAATACATATTTGATTTACAAAACAAATATTTCCATTAGAAAATGAATTTCATGCGCAGAAAAAAGGCAGAACTGAAAGATGTATTGTAAGGAAATAGGGGGAAAATGAATTGTATTATCTTTGGCTCAGGAAAAAAAAGACGCCTTGGCACAGAGAAATACACTCAATAGATTTCTTCTATGTGAGCGTGCATGCCAGTAAGTTAGTTTGTGTGAACACTGTGTATGTGTAGACGGTAAGTAAATGTGCATTATGGAAGCAATGAAAGCCAGGGTGTATTGCATAAAGTTTAGAGCAATAAAACTCAGATTGATTCACATGACTTACACAGTGGGTTCTCCCAAGCATCAGAAGAAGCATTTTGAGGGGAATCCATTTTGTGCCTCTTCCTGTAAGAATGATGCCAGCTATATGACAGCACTCTGTACAGAGTATATGAGGTGGTCTAAATAAGTATTGAACATGTTGATCCTTTCCTGTGTAAATCTATTTCTTACTCACTTAAAATTCACACCAAAAGTCAGAAACAGCCCAAGTAAACAAAGGAATCTAGACAAATGAGTCCACGTCATTTGAAAAACAACACAGGAAATAAGCATGGAACATATGAAGAGGTTGAGGTGCATAGAGAAGAAAATAGCTGAAATCTGCAACTTAGCTTCTGTGCAAATTAACATTGACTGCTTTAGATCTAATGGATCTAATTAGATCTACAGTATGTTGATGAAAGGTATCTCATCATCAACTTATTGCAGAAGATGCAAGTCATGATGAGAGAAAACAAGGAGCTTTCTGAAAACCGCTGCCACCTTATTGTAGCAAAATATACCAGTAGAATATAATTTAAAAAGTATTTCCTTAAACCTTTTAATGAACAACAGTGGGACTAAAAAGAACATATTTTCACCGAAGAACAGCAACAATCTATGGAGGACCAATCCTGCCATTACAAAGAATAAATACATAAATAAATAAATTACTCATTAAATTAATTACAGGTAAAAAAAAACCATTATCAATAAATTCTACAAGATAATACAAATATATTTATTGAATAATAGACCCGTTAAATTCTAATTCAAAAATACTTTATTAATTCCACAGGGAAATTAAATGTTGTTGTGACTCAATTTACTGAAGATTCACTGCAGAGGGTGTTTACTGCGGGTAGGAATGATCTCTTGTAGCAGTCTGTATCACAGCAAATTTGAAGAAGCCTCTGACTGAAGATACTCTGCCTCATGAAGTGGGTGGTCAGGCTTGTCCATGATTTTTTAAATTTTATATAAAATTCTTCTTTACATCATAATTTCCAGAGATTCTACAGGCATGTCCAGAACAGAAACATAACCAGTACAGAATAGAACCAGAACAGAACCAGATCAGAACCAGGTCAGAACCAGGTCAGAACCAGATCAGAATAAGAACAGAACCAGGTCAGAACCAGAACAGAACCAGGTCAGAACCAGAACAGAACCAGGTCAGAACCAGATCAAAACCAGAACAGCACGAGGTCAAAACCAGATCAGAACCAGGTCAGAACCAGATCAGAACCAGATCAGAACCAGGTCAGAACCAGATCAGAACCAAAACAGAACCAGGTCAGAACCAGATCAGAACCAGGTCAGAACCAGATCAAAACCAGAACAGAACCAGGTCAGAACCAGATCAGAACCAGGTCAGAACCAGATCAGAACCAGAACAGAACCAGGTCAGAACCAGATCAGAACCAGGTCAGAACCAGATCAGAACCAGAACAGAACCAGGTCAGAACCAGAACAGAACCAGGTCAGAACCAGATCAGAACCAGATCAAAACCAGAACAGAACCAGGTCAGAACCAGATCAGAACCAGGTCAGAACCAGATCAGAACCAGAACAGAACCAGGTCAGAACCAGATCAGAACCAGGTCAGAACCAGATCAAAACCAGAACAGCACGAGGTCAAAACCAGATCAGAACCAGGTCAGAACCAGAACAGAACCAGGTCAGAACCAGATCAAAACCAGAACAGCACGAGGTCAAAACCAGATCAGAACCAGGTCAGAACCAGATCAGAACCAGAACAGCACGAGGTCAAAACCAGATCAGAACCAGGTCAGAACCAGAACAGAACCAGGTCAGAACCAGATCAGAACCAGAACAGAACCAGGTCAGAACCAGATCAGAACCAGGTCAGAACCAGATCAAAACCAGAACAGCACGAGGTCAAAACCAGATCAGAACCAGGTCAGAACCAGAACAGAACCAGGTCAGAACCAGATCAAAACCAGAACAGCACGAGGTCAAAACCAGATCAGAACCAGGTCAGAACCAGATCAGAACCAGAACAGAACCAGGTCAGAACCAGATCAGAACCAGGTCAGAACCAGATCAGAACCAGAACAGAACCAGGTCAGAACCAGATCAGAAGCAGAACAGAACCAGGTCAGAACCAGAACAGAACCAGATCACAACCAGGTCAGAACCAGAACAGAACCAGGTCAGAACCAGAACAGAACCAGATCAGAACCAGGTCAGAACCAGATCAGAACCAGGTCAGAACCAGATCAGAACCAGAACAGAACCAGGTCAGAACCAGAACAGAACCAGGTCAGAACCAGATCAGAACCAGGTCAAAACCAGATCAGAACCAGATCAGAACCAGAACAGAACCAGCCTTCTTTATCAAGTTATTGAGCCTTTTTAAGTCCTTGTTTATGATTCTGCTGCCCAAACAGAACTATTTGGAAGACTTGGACATCGTGAGCGTTTACATTTGAAGGAAAAAGGCGACACATGTAACCCTGGGAACACAAACACAAGTGGGAATCGTGGGATGTGAGCCTGGGGTGAACGTAGTAACAAGTTATTGGCCCTTTTTGGAGGATGTAGAGCACTTCATGAAATAGATGACATCATGAGGAAAGAACATTGTGTAGAAATAACACTGGTAATTCTAACTGACCTAAAATAAAGACATGTTTGGTCTGATTTAACTTCAGACAGTGAGAGAAGAAAAAGTGGATTATTTAGATCCTGTGTAAACGGCTGCTTTCTACTGTATGCTGTACATCAAAAACTGTTCCTTCTTGGCTCAGCTCATTGCTAAGATTTGCAGCTGTTCAAGGTGGCCGTCTTTCATGATACTACTGAAGAAATGGATGGCTCTTCAGTCACCGCTGGGGAACTCTGAGGTATCATAAATCAGAAATTGCAAAGTCTTCGCCCTTCTTGTTTCCGTGCCCTTTTTCCCCTGGAACACAGCTAGTTTTAATTGAAACACTTCACCTTCCTTGTTTAAAGACTATCATGGGCCCCATGATATTGTTAAGAGTGCAAACGAGATGGAGCACAGGTCTTTGGATAACACAAAGCATTTAAAACCGGCCCTAGTGAGTTCATTTTAATTTGGCTTATCTATAGGACTAAAGTAAAATCCAGGTAGAAGAGAGACACATCCTGGGATTTAATAGGCTCAAAATGTAAAGGCAATGTCAAAGCACTTTTTTTCTTCTAACTTTTTTCCTTTGGAAATTGTGTGTGTGTGCGTGTGTGTATGTGTGTGGTGAGAAGGGATTGGGGATGACTTGTCTAACGAAAGAAGTGAGATCAGTGTTCCAGGGGTAACTAGTATTAGCAGGGATTTCAGGCTTGTTTGACACGGCACGCTGAAGAAATGGCTTAAAATAGACGGTGGAGGAGTTACCTGCTAGGAGGAGAGGGAGAGTGAGTTAAAAAGGCAAAGAGAAGGCTAATACCTGGGCTTCATTCCGCTTTGTCGCCTCGCTGATAGGAAAGTGCTCAGAGGATAGAACCGTTTTTCAACCCAATCGCTTTTTTCAATCCCCCCCATCTCTCTCTTTATCGGTGGCTCACTCTCCTTCTGTTAGCTCAGAGTAGCTCTCTCTCTCTCTCTCTCTCTCTCTCTCTCTCTCTCTCTCTCTCTCTCTCTCTCTCTCTCTCGCTTTGTCTCTCTGTCGCTTCCTCTCCGTCTCTGTCGGCACGCCGTGATCGTGCCCAGCCACACTTTCGCTCTGAGGTGTTTCGCCTGCCCATCTAGCTTGAGATAAGTATTTCCTACCAGTCTGACAGGTACGTCGGAGTAGACGGCAGGAGGAAGTGGATTGCGTGAACTGGTACGGGGGTTTATGGGAGTTAAGGGAGCCGATAGCATCACAGTTCTCTTTTTAAGGCAGGTGGGTTTCTCAAGATGACTCTTTTAACATAATCCTCTTCTGAACTGTGTTTTAGTGCTTAACATCCAACTCTTCGCACCAAATCCCGAATGAGAACTTTGAGAGTGTGGTTAAGGAAGAACGAGGGGCGCGGGGTTCAATATCATAACGTCTAACTCTGCAGGCTCTATTTTCAGCGTAACGGTGTGGGAGACTGTTACTTATTAAGCATGCACCTGGGGTGCGTCGTGCACAGAGCCTGTTATTGTATTGATTTTCCTGATATAGAGTGAAACCTCATTTGTTTCAGTGCACAGTGCAAATATGTTTTATTCTTGTTGTGCTTCACATCAAATCATGCAACATGCATTTTCCGTGCTGTTCAGCTTTCTTGATAAGACAGTGTTTGTCTGGGCTGTAAGGGATCTTATTGGACTTGTTCATTTTTTGAAGCAATTCAACTTCTCCAACGGCTCCTCAGATGCAGCTGTGTGCTGAAATATTGAGATAATAATTTAAATACATTTATTAAGCAGTTGCAACGTTATGAAAGCCCACTGTTATTGGTTCCTTATTGATGGGTCTCCTTAAAGCATTTCAGTTATTTGGCAGCGAAAAACTAAAAAAGAGTTTTTCTGTTTCTGTGTGTTGCTTTAGTGTGCTGAAAATGTATAGAGAAATTAAACTGAGTTGAGAAATTTTTTTTCTCAATGCCCATGTCAGTGTTACATGTCTGTTCTATTCAATTTTATTTATATATCAGCAATTTGCAACAAATGTTGTCTTTTTGCATGTGACACACAAAAAACCCAACATTATATTACAGATAATCCAGTTGATCCTGGACATCAAACAATACAGTAAGATCAATTAATTATTCTAAGTAGTATAGAAAGTTTCTAAGGAAAGCTAAAGCTCTATCTAAGATGCTTTCAGGATATGAGAGATGAGACTTAAATTACATATTTGATTTATTTAGTCAAAAGATAAAGCTGAAGTCATTTTTTTTCCTCAGCTTCCTCACTGACAGGACGAAGGTGTTCCATGGTCTTTGGACAGATGACTTAACAAATCTCATCCACTGCGATAATGACTGAGAGTTTTGATGAAGAATTTCAAGGAGTAAACCATTCAACTTTGTGCCATCAGACACCAGCAGTTCAAATATTGTGCCTTCTGTTGCAGCTGCAACTCAAGCGACTGCCAGTGTATATCCTACCTATGTGTGTCCACTTTACAGTTGGCATTACCTTTGACTGGTAAGAATGAAACAAAGCACATGTATAAGTGTATTTGTCTGTAACAGCCTAATCTTATGAGCAGAATTTCTTCATTTTGTGGTCAATACTGTGAATTCCTGTGGTCAAACTTGCTTCTAAATAAACAAGAAATATTTCTTACGTAACTATATTGGCCCACCCAAAGTAACCACTATGATTGTATTTTTCTTAGCTTAGTTAATTTTAGTTAATTCATACTGTATAGAAGGGAAGTGCATTAACCCTTGGACTGAGGCAAACGTACGAGGACTGAGGCAAATGATACAAGTGTTACGGGTGTGGGGTCAGTTGGACCCCATTTTTAAACACAAGGGTTAAAGACCAGAGGATTTGGGCAGGACGGGTCAGTCAGGATCAGAACTGGACCTGTTTTTCTTGTGTTTCACAGCTCAGCTTCACAATATCAGCTTATGACAATGCTATAAAGATGATACAAGTCAAGGATCCTAAATGCAGAAATATGTTTTTCCTAAATGTGAACATTTATCAACATTCTTATCGTTCTTTCTCTTTAACTTTGTGGAATTACATCCAGTGGCTATATAAACAGCATGGAATGATGTCACTTCCTCTTACTGATAAAGAACAAATAAATACATAAATACATATTGAAGTGGAAAATGCACATTGAATTGAAGAATCACGTAAATATGTCCATTTATACACCCATCCAAAGATGAGTTTATTCATTAATATAAAATGATTTATCAGAATCAGTTGTATGAAATGTAAACATTGTGACATGAAAAAGTTAGAAACTTTGTCTTTAGTGCTTTCTTACATTGTGAAATATATTAGTGTGTGTGAGAGAATGTGTTAATGACAGGCATTAACTTATAATACCTTGTAGAACGGTGCTTTATAAAGCTCAGTCCATTTACTTGTTTGCTTACTGGCATATCAAATATGGCAGACACTGTGACTTATCACAGCAACAGGCCAATTTGCTCAAAGACGTGTCTATGTATTAAAGTCTATGGTGGCAGCAGTCATAGAGATGGACGCTGCCACCATAAGTCCTTACAGTGGTACAAAGAACGCAGCTTCCAGAAGGGAATCTGTTGAAAAGATGCAGTGTTTATAAAACATGCATTATCAATATTGTCATTTTTTTTGTATTTTTTTTTACATGTTGAGAGAAGTGCTTCTCCTCTAGCCTTGCAAATCTATACTTTAAAAAAGGTTGCATTTGCAGAAAAAAACAGTTTTATATAGAACTATTGTGCTGGTGTCAGCTGCAGAACTTCATATCATGGCACACCGAGCCAAAGCACGGAAGAATCCTCAGTTTGAACAAGAACCGATATAAATGTGTGACAGACCTGCAGTGTTTCTTCCGTCAGTGGTTGCGGTTTGATGGAGGCTCCACTTCTTCTGCGTCTGGGTCAAAGATGTATGCCATGTAGTCATTTACACGCGTCTGAGGTGATGACGTAAACTTTGAGTTGGGAAGGCATAGCTAAAACACTGCATTCCTAAATTAGCTCAAAACAGATCAGGTGAAATCTCAATATCTGAGAATAATTCTGTGTATTAAATGTAATGAACATGTTTTGATAGTCGATCTATTCCAGCTTGTTGGGGAAGGATAACAGTGGACCTTTAAAACCAGTGGCTCGGAGCCCTTCCCTCGCTTGACTTCAGTGTTCTGAGCTGCTTCACCAGAATACTTGTGCACAACTTATTGATTTAGTGAACTGGTTGGATTTGATGCTCTCGTATCCTTTGGAAATAATGTGTTCACCTTGACTTTGCAGTGCCATAAACTTTGATTTGCCGAAGTTTTTGGGTGAAAGCCTTGACAAATGACTTGGAACAGTTTATCAAACAGCTTTACAAATTGACTGCCTTACTTTTACCCTCCTTACAGTGTCATGGGTAGGAAACGTCTCACTTCCACTTAATCTGTTCATCTACAGTGAGCCATGAAATGCTGAATAGGCATTAAGTACACTTGCCCAATTGCTGATAAGCAGTGTGTTAAGTCCTAAGTCCTGAACGCTGTGTGGCTGCAGACATCAGTGCCTTGTGGCAGATCCCTTTCTCTAACAAGCATGTCCATGTCTCCACATTATCACCTTAGTCCTAACAAAACACTTCTTTTTGCTTCCTCTGGATGCTTGAGCTTAGGTGCCTCAACGTGTTTGTTAAATACCAAAGAGAGGGAGAATGGGGAAAAAAATCAATGTGATACTGCAGAACAATCAGATCATATGAAATTATGGATTCTTGGTCTGAGCATTCAGTCCTAGTCTGAGCTGTGCAGATCAATTCAAACAGACACAAAAAACCCCACACCATAAAAGGAAATGGAAGCGACCCAAGCCCCTCTTTTGAAAATATGCTGCTACTTATTTGTTTTGTGGATTACTATTCTGAACTGAAATGTGAACAGTTACATAAAATTATATGCAAAATATTTTTCGTCTTTCCCCTATTTCCTCCCCCCTCCTTCATGCCACCGTTCTCTTGTTTGTTACAAAAGAGGAGAGCGATAGCAACCACTATGTAAACAGACACACAAAGCTGCTACGGTGCTGATTATGTTACCAGAACGTATTCAGGGCCTTATCCCCTTTTCAGACAGTTGAGTATTTATCCACTTTGTTTCCATATTGTAGTGCTCCTTCTAAAACATTCATGCAGTGTGTGACATGTAGGAAGTGTCATCTTAGGTGCAGGCAGTGACTGACTTTTGCTTGTTAAAAAGGGAAACCCAGCTCCCAGAAGGGAATCGGTTGTTGGTAATATGAAGGGCCAATATTGTGAATTGGCAGCTTTATTGGGAGCCTTCTGCTTTGTGGCCTCATTTTGTGATTCTTTCATTACCAGGTTTCTCTACTGAGGATGTTAAAGCTGACTGATGAGATCTAATAATTGCATTTCATTTTTGGTAACAGCTGAGCAGATGTGAATTAAAATGCAGTTTGGTAGAAAATCAGATTCGTACTGATTAAATATATTTTCTCATGTGAAATGATTTTTATAAGCCTACAGTACCCCACACTCCTAAACAGGGGTGGATCTACACAGAGGTAAGGGGGACAACTCCCCACCGGCAGCAGAGCCTTGAATCCCCAAAATGTTATATCCTTGCAGTCATACATTAGAAAAATGAATCACTTATTTGTTAAGAAGCCTCTTATTGCCTTGAAATTAAATAGTAATCAGCCCAAAATATATAATTATAAATAAAATGATATATTTTGGGTTATAACCCAAAACAGTGTTTTTGCATCAAACACCGTCTGTGTCCCACTCTGCGGGTGCAACCAACACCCAACGTTCTCCAGGTGATGTTTTAACTAACACAGTTAATGTCCAATTAAGTTTGGAATGAATGAAATGTCTGCTGAAGGTGACGGACATTCGTTGTTCATTAGCATATTTCCCAAGTTCGTTTTGCTGACAACACAGGAACAGTTTATGAACAGCTTCCCAGGAAGCATACCTATTTGGGCCCCACGTGGGATCAATGTGGGCTACAGTATGGGTCCCACATGGTTCTGACCGCATTTCCCATGGCACCCTACATGGGTTTGCCCAAATAGATAATCCTTCTATGGGGCCCACCTATGCTGGATGGGAGGTTATTACAAAAAATATTTAGGGCTTGCTGTTTCAGGCGTGAAGTTTCACTTATGGCTCTGTCAGACCAATATCACTGCACAAAGGGCAGAAAATAACATTAAAATATTAAAACAAAGCTTGTGTATATTAAAAAGTCTCCCTGCAAAATAGACCGTGTGTGTGTGTGTGTGTGTATCTGTTGCATTTTTGATGAAACCGTGTCTGTCCTTCATTCAGTGGAGTTACAGAATGGATAAAGTGGTATAAAGCAAGGCCCTCCAAGTACTTCATTTGTTCCACATTTTGCAGTCACAACCTTATTTCAAACTGTATAAAGTTAAACTCTTTTGTTCATCCTCTATCAGTGCAATTGGTTATTGATTTTATTATTTTTTGTTCTAGTGGCCTTTGTTGATCTGATAGGAGAACGGGTTGTGAGAGAGGGGGACAGAGGGCAAATGTCAATGGGCCTGTAGAGTGGGTGTTTGCTCCTACTTTGAAAGTTATTTTGAATGTTCCATTAGTTATACAGAGCTTACTTTCTTAGTAATGAGCTGAGAGCATCTTTGAAACATTTGATGAGAATGTCTAAGCTTTATTTTGAAAGACATCGACAGGATCGTCGATGTCCGTTTAGGACTACTTGGAACTTCACACCTCATCTGTTCATCACCAGTCTACTATATCGCCATGGCTCTGATTTTAAAAGGCACCTTGTACCATTAAAACTGAACCATAAATCTTGTTTTCCACTGTGGGTTCGAGCTCCCTGTTTTTAAGATGGATGGGAATCATTCTTTAGTTGTAATGCAGCCTTAAAATGTAGGAGTGTGGTAATCTGTCACTCATGTTATCCTTCCTTAGTGTTCTGTTGCTCTGGTAAAGGTAAAGGTAATTTTATTTATATAGCACATTTTCAGCAACAAGGCAATACAAAGTGCTTTACAGGAATTAAAAGGAAATACAAAAAAATATCAAACCAAAGGAAAGAGTAAAAAAAAAAAAGAAAGAAAAACAATCTAATGTTGATCTAAAATATGTAAACTAAGTGCTCCTGTTCAGGGTTGCTAAAGATCCTCTGGTCTAATTCCATTTCTGGGTTGGAAGAACAGGAGTCTAAAAAATAGTCTTGATCCAAAAGTGTCTCTGCATCTAAATAGTGAGTACTCCACAGTTTCTGGAAAAAAAAAAGCTAAAAAGTGAATAATCTAATTCCTTTTCTGGGTTAAAAGTGAGTATTTCACAGTTTCTAGATAATTGATAATAATCTAAAGATTAGCTAAATTCCAAGTTTGTTCCAAGTCCTGGTACTCTACTCCTGTAAATGCACAGGCATGTGTGTGTGTGAGGTACAGTTCCAGTCGATGTCCCTCAGAATCTCTATCAAAGAGTTTCTATGTTGAAAGGTTATAAAAGTGGGATGAATGGATGCTCTACACAAACTGCAGATAGAATTTGAAAAAAATTGTACCATGGTACAAGCATTCCTCTTACAGTAACAGACAGGATGATAGAAAGAAAATGTGCAACACCTGGCTCCACCATGAGAATGACACACAAGACATGTAACACAGGGCTTTGGAATCTGTTGGCATCTGGACAGTAAGAAAGGATTAGACAGAACATTGTGAGTCCTACAGAATTTACAAAGACATTGTGTAAAAACGGACACTTTATTCAACAACTTGACAGAAAATGGCAACTGTAGAGGGAAGTTTCCCTCTCTCCTAGCTGTCCTGTCCACTTTAGGTGTTGCTTTTTTTCCTGCAAAGTTTGTGGTGCTTGAAGGATAAGTTGGGAAAAAACAACAGCAGGATTCAACATACAGTCTTCTGAACCAAACACAGATGCTTCGACAAGCAGAAAGTTAAACTATATGTTTCTAGGTGAAAGTATGACAACACTACAAAGCCTCAATTTGGATAATTGACATGATTGATTTCTATGGGATTTTTGGGCATGTCTTTATGGCTAATTACGTCAATATGATAGCTCGAAATGCCAACATAAGTAGTAGCAGACATCACACTTCTGAGCCGCACATTTTAATACAGACTGCACGTTATAATTTAAATCACATTAAAGGGGCAGTATTATGTGTTTTGAAGGTATCGTGTCATTCCATTGCATAATCAAGTAACTATGCTACCTTCAGTTGTTATAAAAATGTTGTATATATCAAATATGACTTAAAAGAAATTTTACTTTGTAATTTATCGCCTTGATCGCATTGTTCCTCTATAAACCATTTGATAACATTTTCATTAGCGTTGCACTGAGAAGTAGCTCCTACAATGAGCTCAGCAGTTGTGCAGTTCCACTTGGTTTTTGCTAATTTATACTGACTAGTCTGAAGGAGCTGACTGGCAGAGTCTTTGGGGAGGGCTGGTTTGTGAGGCAGAAGCTTGGACACTGCTTCTCAAAGCCGGTGCTAGGCCCACCTGGGCATTTTGAATGGTTGCCATGGGAGACTAACAGATTTCTCTTTTCATGAAAGAATCAAGGCAACACTCCAGGTATGTTTTTGATAAGGGAATAAACAATATAACATAATGGAAAGGTCAAAAAAGTCAACTTTACATAATACTGCCCCCTTACAGGACATGGGAAAACAGTTAATTGTGTAGAAAAATAGGTGCTTCAATGCTTTGGGCAGCAGGTTCTAATAATACTTTGTTTTTGTTGAAGATTTAAATATTCTCAGAGAAGCAGGGTACACAATGGACAGTCTTACATATAATATGGTATTCTCAATTTTAGTTGCTCATATAATATATAATGTCAATTGACAAAGAGTTTTCACTCTTTATTTTTTCTTGTGCTTTCACTCTGTTTTTAAAGCTTTGCCCCTCACCCTATCAAGAGTATACCCTCACATGCCTACCCTCAGAGCTCTGAAGGGCACCCAGGTGCCCAAGAGGTTGCTGTAATGAGCACTAATGAGCCCATTGACAACCTCAGTACAGGCTGATTGGTGCTGCAGGCTCTCACCATGTGCTTCATGGAGTACTTCCTGGCACAGTCCAACAGCTTGCTGGAACTCTGCCTAGCCATGCCCATCATCTGAGCTTCATATGCCATGTTATGGACAAAAAAAGTAGATGGGAAATCTTTGACAGAGAAACTCTAAGGGTCACAAATTTTCAGCTTTGCTCATTATTTCTTCAACACACTCTTGTTTTGCAAAACCAGGAGAACAAAACCGTTGAGGATTATTGTTGTGCATAGAGGATAAAGAAAAACACAAGCAGAAGAGAGCTTCTGCTAAGAGCAGCTTTGCATGGCAGAGCTCATATATTTTTGTCCCTTATCTGATGTGATGTCCAAAACAATACAGAAAGTAAATAAAATGAATGGATAAATGTTTTAATATTAATCATAAACAATCTATAATAATTACAGAGGACAAAAACAAAGGTACAACATTAAAAACCTTTTAGAATTAATAAGAATATAATCAAATTTATTGGATTTTATGATAAATAATTAGAAAAGAAGGCACAATTGATTGTCTCAACTTCAATCTCAATTTTTGCTGACTAGCAATTTAAAACAACAAAAAATTATTTATATTATGCTAATTACACTTTCCAGGAAGATTTGTACAATGTACCGGACTTTCAAGAAAAATTAACTACAGTTTGATTAACGCCGTTAACAGCTAGCGTCCAGAATCTCCTCCTCAGCTTTGTAAAGAAATGGAAGAGCAAGCAAAGCTATGCATGGCTAGCATACACTGTAAACAAATATGTATAAAAACGGGTAAATGTACAATAGAAATGTGAAGGAATTTTCCGTTATGATTTTTAAAAGGTATTTTTCTTGTATTTTCTACTTTACGCATTGCATCATGGGAACAGGAACCTTCACGAAGCGTGAAGTCTAGTTGTGCAGACATACCAAGCTAGCTCTGACACTGGGGTGTGTATCGTGAACTTGGGTTGGATTTTATCTCATGAGGAGTTGCACTTGCTAGCTGGATTTATTCCTCCATCTTAACTTTTTTTTTTTTTAAATCAATGTCAGACTGTGGTTTTCTTAATTGTTAAGCATTATTTGATGTCCCGGGTGTTTATATGCAGGTGGTTTTTGAGCTTTGATAAGATAGTTTCCATGTCCAGAGTCCAGCTCTGCTCTCCTCGTTCGGTTCGTTTTTTGTTTGAACCTGACTCGACCTTTTTCAGCTGGCGTTAAATTTGTGGTGAGGTTAGATAGGATTGTGGTGGTTTGTAGATTGTTACAGTAGATCACAATTTTCTTTCATCATGGCATTTATAAACTGAGGACCAACACATATAGGGACAATTGACATTTTTCTGAAATAAAAAATAAGAATGAACATTACCTAGACCTAAACACTGGTGTGCATAAAACATTTTGTTTTGCATTTAATTTGAACTTTTTTTTTCTGATATGCCCACTTGCAATCTCATACTTTTCTTGCTACTTGAAGCCCAGGTTATAAACTGTCATACTTGATTGCAACAAAACCATTATGTATGTGTGTAATATTTGCAAATTTACATGGATCTAATTGTCCAAATACCTGAAGCACTGCAGATCTCACACAAACATGTCAATAATGCGTTTTTCTTCTGTGGCCTTAAAAATGGTGGAAGAAGGATACTATGCTGTTCACATGTCAAGAACACATTCAGATTAAAACAGCAAACAAATCCAGAATCAAAGTATGTTTGTACAACTAAAATGTTCATTGAATTTTTGTACAACAGAATATACAGATGTCAAAGTAACTCCATATTTAGAACATTTGGGCATTGGCAGTTTCTGAAGTGGACATGCTATGGTCATCTTTGGTGGGTTTTAAACTCTTGTATTGATTGTTTGTTTCTTTAGGTGAACAGGTTTTTAAAGTTGCTGTTGGTCAAATGGTTGTGAATGACCCCATCATTCCCCCATCACTGTTCAAAGCTACACCATCCACGTTTTATGTTTTGAACATAAAATATCCAAAAGATATGTCCCTCACGCTTGAAATCATACAAATGTAGGCATTGTTTTGTTGACATTTTGAATTATTCGGTCTGAGCAGTAATAATTTTTATATTCTGTGGGTTTGAACCACAAGCATTGTCTGATTTTCATTGTTTCATTTTCAGTCAATTTTTTTTTTACACTTTTATCAGTTTCAGGCTGTTTCAATGATTGTTATGGGTGCTTTCATTAACAGAGGGATCAACAATGTTCTTATGTTTCATGTTGGTGTTGGATTACAGTGTTACTGATTTGATGAATTTAATTATTTGGCTTGAAAGTCTGGACTCAAGACTGAACTCTACATTTATTTAAATTGCTTTAAACCATAATAACTTCAAGAATGTTTGCTTTTAAGTATATAATGGAAAATATAATTTGTGATTACATTTTAATGACGATGTGTTGACATGTTGAAAACACTCAAATTGCAAATAAAAATTTGCAAATGGATTGTTTATAGCATGGTTTTATTTTTTTTTACCCATCTGCATGAGTTATTTTAACATTAGAAAAATCTGAGAACAGCTGGGCAGAGCCTCGCTGAATTTGCTAATAGAAAATGAATCTGGCCGAAGCAGACCGAGACCGTACCGTTTAGAGGCAGGCTAGTGTAAAAGCGCCTTTAAACCACTGCTCTACTCTACCCCTGCTCAGTAGTCAGTGTTGCACTTCGTCACCAATCCAGTTAATATATTTTATAGACAGAAGGTCTAAGGGCAGCTGGAGCATGACTTTCATTTTGGTTTTTTGCAAAAGATCTGGTCCTACTGGTCTCAAGAGATTGAACCTCCACCAAGGGTTGGCCATCTAGGGTACCGGACAATGAACACTGGTCCAACATACATTTATGAACTGACCCTTGGAAAAATTAATAATCAAAAAAGTACATTATAAATACTTTGCATTTATTATGCTAACAGTATTTGACCACAAATGCTGGAGGACATGCCTTTTTCTTATTGTTATACATGCCCACATGACAACTCAGGATTCTTTCGACGATTCAATTGTTTCAAAACATATATAAAAGATAAATATTTAATTGTGAAGACCAGCATGTCTCAGCTCTTTAATTATGTATACTCAACAGCATACACTTCTCAGCTAATTAATTAAAGACAATTATTCCCAATTTATCTTTGTTGGCTTGTTCTGTTCTGTACAAACATTTCAACAACACTCACAAATACTAAAGTTGCTAAAAGTTCCTTGTCAGTGAAATATTTCTTTAAACTTGTTACATCTTACCAGTGTTTTACTCACATGTGGTGGGAACAAAAAAAAAGCTTAACCTGGAGAAATGTTCATGCTCAATACAGAGATGGTCAATGCTAAATGCAGAACATTTGGTTTGAATAAAGTCAAATAAAAATGTGTATGTATAAAGAGCAATCCAGTTTGCGCCAACAGAATAGCTGACCACCAGGTATTTCCCTTCCAAACTGTAATTCCTGCAGTACTACATACTTAAAACTTACTACATTAGTGCTTGTCAGCATGGTTAGTCCTTTATGCTCTTAATTTAATTGCTCATGTATGTCCAACTGTAGCATTTGGAAATCCTTTCTCTCCATCCCCACACTTCACTTCTTTTCCTGTCCTTCTTGTCATCTTTGTGGCGGCAGAAGACATCTGGACGACTGTCACGGTTGACACGGTTGGTTGACGAGGACTGACAAATCCCTATAGACCAAGGAAAACAGGAGGAGATGACTCTCGTTGGTGTTGATACTCTGCGTGTGTGTTAATGTTTGAAGCGGTGTGTGGAACTCTTATTTGCAAGATGAGAGAGAAAGATAAGTAGTCCTTGTAGCCATTGCCGTTGCAATAATTGTGTGTGAAGTGGCATCCCCCCCCTTTATATTTGAAAAAAGTTAATTTGAACCCAAATTTACAATAACGTTACTTTCCCAATGCTGATTCTACTGGTTCACTAATGAATCCATTCCACTTAATTAATAGGAGAATCCTCATACTGCTAGAACTGCACTCCGGGTTTTCCTATTTACCTACAAAAACTCACAACACCACAAGCTTCAGGCGTCCGCAACAAGGTAAATCCGTAGTGCAGGCTACTGAAGCCTGAAGACACATCTAGCTTGTGTAATGTGATGGTAGAACTGTGTGGCTTAAAGGAACTATCTTATAGGTTTTCCAGCCACATAGTAACAATCTGTGGCACAATGAAGTAACATTACCTTCAGTTGTAAGAATTTATAGTCTTGTATGAGTCTCTGTCTCTTTAAAAATCTTTGCTCCTTCTGAAACTCCACCTTCAGGAAGTCATCACAACATTGTTCTCCTAAGCCTTTAACAACGTTTTACCAGTGTTGCACTGAGAAATGTGCAGATCCACCAGGTGCTAATTGCTGCTGGCTAGTCTGAAGGAGCTGAGTGGGAGAGTTGCAGGGAAGGGTTGCTCTGTGAGGCGGAAGCTGTGTCTCGAAGGTGGGGCTAGGTCCTCCCTGGTGCTTTGCTCAGCTGAATAGTTGCCGTAAGAGACTGATGGATTTCTCAAACATGTATGAAAGAATCAAGGCAACATTCTTGTTTTTTTTTCTTTTTTGATTCATTTTGTACAGGAATCTACAGAGTAAACACCAGAAGGCTAACCTTATCCCAGTTGTTTATTGTCATATTGCGTTTTGTGTAAATTTAGACAATGCCACACACGTCACTGATGGCTGTAATTAAAGAAAAAATAAACCGAAATAGGGAGGTGAGTCTTTATTGCTTCCATGAAAGAAAAAGAGGAGCGCAGTGGGAAAGAGTCACACAACTTGCAAAGGATCCACATTTGAGCTCTTAGCATTTCTCTCGTAAATACTTTTGAGTCATCTGTAAAAACAAAATTGATGAAGGAGCTAACAGATGGCTGTTGCCCTCGCAAGCTAAAACCGAATGCCGTACTGACAGTTTTTAGCCACTAAGCGCCTAAAACCCGCCGCCGGCTAGCAACCAAAAGATTCAAGGAGAAACATCAGAGACAGGCTGTGCTGTAAGCTCTTTTAGATGATAGGGAACATATTGCTACTGCTGCTGATACCAAATGACTGAAGACCAGATCATAAACAGGTGTTACCAGACCAGACACAGACTTACATACAGGATCACAACGTTGGAACAGAGGTACGTGTCATTCATTGTTTCATTTATAAAGCTGAAGGTGGCAGCAGCAGCACAAACACCAGCTTCTTCAGCAAACTCTGTCCTGTTCCCCCATTTAGTCTCCTCATCATCAATCATTGTGATTTATACATTTCCATCGATTTCAACGTGCTACAGTTCAAGCTGAAAAGGTTTAAAGACGTTACTCGTCACTGTTTTGACTGGACGGAGGTAACACAATCGGACCTACCATCTGTTATTTACTCAGAATGCATTGCAGTATAAACAACATGATGACGTCCATGTGACAATATTTTATTTAAATTTATAAAACCCAAACAGCCTACAGTATTGTTGCTGTATTGTTTTACATCTAAAATAGATATATCTTTAACAAAATCTATTGTTACAAGTAACTGTGGAACCCTCTAAGGATGATTTTTGTCTATAAGCTTATTTTTGCTTTGCAGCACAACAGTGATCTTCTAGCTTTGAAGATATATGCCCTATGAAATAGTAATAATGCAAATTCTAAAATAAAGTGGCAGAGGTGGAGATGCATTGACTCAATCTGAATTAAACCCTCCCTTTGTGGATTTACTGAAATACTTCTCGAAGAAACAGTGTTTGACATTTATAGCCCCAGGCACAGAGTAATGCTGTATAAAGTTGCATTGTAATGACATATAGAAACGGTGATTACAGGCTAATTCAATTGCTCCATAATCTCATTTCCATAATGGCCTTTATTTGGAACCTCAATTTATTGTTTTCCAAGAAATCATTATACAATTTAGCCCTAAAATCCATTTTTAATATGCATGCCCACTGCAGGAAGCATACAAAAGAAAAGGCACAAGCAAAATCACATACACTAACATACAATGCAGTTCTAGCGTGTGTGAACATACTGAGAGAAACAATACAAAATCTCTCAGAAGGAAGCAAATGTAGCCAGATATAGCCATAAAAACACACATTGGTGGCATTATGGTAATGGATCGGCAGACCCAGCTGGTGTATCTGGTAGCAGCAGTGTGAGAAAAGAGGAGGGTTATTATGTGCAAATATTAATGATCCTGTGTTTGGGACTCTGGACATGAATGCATTTTCGTGTGTTTGTGAGCTTACAACTGTGTTTGTGGGGGTGTGTGTGTGTGTGTGCGTGTGTGTGTGCGTGTGCATGCGCATGCTTGTGTGTGGTCAAGTGCCAGAGGGTGGGATTCAACAGCCTGGATTTAATCACTGGGACCCCCTTCCTTAAGATGACTATCATGATCTGCCAGCTTCGCTGAGCTCCTCTGATATGTCTATCCCTGGTGACACAGTTTGATCTGGGCTGCAACATTTGGCCAAGTCACCAAGATCGCCCATAAGTCCACGTTAGGCATCAGACCAACCCCGGTCTTAGAGCTTTAACGCTGACTGTAACCCCATACAAAGCTTTAGTTCAAATAACCCTTAGTCCCTGCGTGGTGGCTGAGCTGCTCTTCGAAGGGTGTGTGTTGCAGATTTAAGCGACTCTGGGATAAAAGATTGTCTGGATACTTTTTTTTTTTCAATGTTTTTGTGCATGACAGAACTTGGTGTAAGATGTCTGCTGTGCTATTTCTACATGGATAACCTGCTCTCACCCTCTCTGTGAGGCACTACAGGACGCAACCAAGCAAGACTGATTCCTGTGCTTTCTTAAGAGGATATATAATACAGTTCACCTCTGCATACTGAGAAACATTTGACAACATTCCTTAAAGCAGCCACCAAGAAGGAATGCGTTTTGGAAGGAAAATCAATGAAATAAAGCAGGATGAAGTTCATCCATCCATCCATCCATCCATCCATCCATCCATCCATCCATCCATCCATCCATCCATCCATCCATCCATCCATCCATCCATCCATCCATCCATCCATCCATCCATCCATCCATCCATCCATCCATCCATCCATCCATCCATCCATCCATCCATCCATCCATCCATCCATCCATTTTCTTTACACCCTTGTCCCTAACGGGGTCGGGAGGGTTGCTGGTGCCCATCTCCAGCTGCAAGATGAAGTATTCTAAAAAAAAATTAAAGAAAAGACTTAAACTGTGATGCAATATCCATTGCACAAATGATATTGGTATGCAGTTATGAAATAAAAACTAATACAGAAACTGTAATGCTTTTTTTTTCTTTTTTTAACCAGTTTCTACCTCTGTCGGTTCACATTAAAACACTCCAGAATCCAGCCAGTACTTTGTATCACCTAAATATATGTAAGCAGACCTTTAAATCCTGACTATCTGTTGACAAAAACCACTTATATTTGGCAAAACAATTACCCACTTACATTATTTATTTAACACTGTGTTTTAGTTCTTTTATGTAGGAAGGTATTTGCTTCCTGATGTCATTAACTGATTCTGAAGGGTTACATTTCTATAGAATTTAGCTTGTTTTTTTGGGGGGCAGGGGTAGAGGGTAGAAGAAGTAGATTTTCATATGATTATATTTTGCAGGACTAGCTACTTCTTGAGTTTGTGGCAAACAATGTGAGAAAGCAGAATTCAAAAACCTTCAGGTAGTAGAGGGGACAAAAGGAGAGTCAGCAAACGTTGGTTTTGACTAATTGAAATATTGAAATAAAAAAATCCAAAATGAGTAGCCAATTCTGTCAGGAATAAAGCTGCGCTCATTTAATCTGTTTTTGTCAGAGCAGGTCTCCTTGCTCATTTGATTGATCATTTTGAACATGGTTAAGAGGGAGCACAAGTTTACATGACACAATGAAAGAGTATTTTACTTGCCACAAAAAGTAAACCTTTACTTTAAAAATAAAATGTTGCTAAGCAACTGACAGCATACATGTAAAAAAATTATTTAAAATGACAACTGAGGTAAGGATTTTATTTAAAAAAATAACCCCGATTTTTCAATATACAGATGAGGCTAAAGCTAATAACAATGTACAAATACAGTCTGACCTAAAAGATTGTATATTCATAATGTCCTCCATCATATTTGATCAGAGATGGTAACAGTTTTACATCCTGGCACACACACATGCTTAAAACCCAGTGTCACAGACTCAGGCACCGCTTGGCCACCAGACGTGGGCTACTGTTGCTGCTGATTGGTTGGAATTCTGTCAGATAGCCAAGCTCTAATGGAAATGCTACAATGCAGCCAAACTCCTGGAATCATTTCAGTGATAAAGTTATATGTTCAGCCTACAACAACTGGTGGAGATAATGTTTGGCCTCATAATTCTTGCCATGTTTAAACAGGCGGCTGCAGAGCGCAAACAAAAGCAGATGAAATTTGAAAAGTATTATCAATATTGCAGATAGTGGATGCCCTTTCCAATCACAAGCTGCATATCTCTCATGGTAAATATATGGTTGAGTAGTTCATTCATTTCTATTAGGTCCCCTGTGTGTTTCACTGTGGCTCATATATATTTATGCAGAATGGATGAAAAGGCCAAACAAGCTGCCATTAGATATGGGTTTGATTCACTCGCTCTGCCAAACTAAAGGTAGAACTAAAAGGCGTTACTTTGGATCAACAAATCTCTGCCTTTGTTTCGCTCTTTTTATGGGATCATTCCTCTTCCAGCCTCACCCACAACCTACGCTTTTCTACACTTTCATGAACATTTGTATTTCTGTGATTGCATTTGAGGCAGACCAAGAGAAAACAGAAGATTAAAGATTAGCATAGCTATGCAGATTGTGGTTTAAAGTGACTATCTGTGCAGTATTTACCTGTTGACCATGTAGTCAGAAATGCATCTGCATGTACAGCATGCGTGTGTCTTCGTCTTACTCTTCCTTCGCTACTCTGTACAGCACTCCATGTATTCAGCTCTGTTAATAGCTGGCTGCTGGAGCAAAATAATTGTCATTTTCCAGCCAGTGGGTCTAAAGTCATACAACATAATGAAATGTATAAAAAAGAGGGGGAAATGGCAGACAGGAGGCATGCTAAATCAAATGCAGAGAGATCTGAATAATTTAAGGCACAGGAAGGCGAGAGGAGGAGGAGGTGCAAATGGAAAGATGTTGAAAAGTATCATTTAGGTTGACAGCGCTATGTGCTAATGTGTGTGCATCTATGAGGCCAGTGCAATATGCACCGTAGTGCTGGATTGAAAAATAAATATGAAAATATAAGTCATGGATCTGCGTTGACTGTTAAGCAAGTGCAAATTTGATGACTTTGTTCTCTCATTGACTGACTGTTTGACTTATAAGGCTGATGGTGCTTTTCTTCCTCTCGCTGGTCTGTCTGTAACTTACACATTAAGTGACCTCACTGGAAAACTGATGATGCCTCTTGAGGCTTTTCACATAGCACTGTAAAAAAAAAAGGTTGATTCTGAATCAACCTTTTTTGATTCAGAATCAACACAAGTAGTGTCCTTGTGTTTTGCAATATGGTGTGGCCAAAACTGTGATCAGAACTTTAACAATAAAAAACAAAACCCAGCTGACTCTGACAATCAACAATTCATCAAGAGTTTCATCGAGAAAAGTTCAATTCGGTTGATTTACTTGATGCAAACACATCATTCCAAGCCAAACAGTCAATTTAATTCAATCATAGATGCATTCCAATTGATATCAATTATCAAACAATGCAGTCAGGTTCACTTTATTATTCACATTGGTTAAAAAAGTTTTCCATCTAAGGAAGCCAGGCAGATTGAATCAAGTCATTGCCTTGCATCATTCACTCCTACTGGATGAATATGTACTGACAGTAGACTTTCATTGTGCTGCTGACTTTACAGCAATCATTCATACACTGATATGCATGAAGTGACAGTGGAGAGAAACCCCCCACCCCTTCAACAGGAAGAAAACTGAGGCAGAACCAAAACCTGAGTCAGTGCATGACCGACTGGAGGTTAGAGAGAACAGAGTAGAGACACAGAAACAGAAGCACTGATCCAGGAATACTTTCAGGAGAGAAAAGGAAGACATTAATGCCAGCCATGGCTTCATCTAGGAGAGATACGCGTCAGATGAGCTCTGATCCAGTTTAAAAGGCTTAAGTATGAAAATAAGGTATGGCATGCTTCAGATAATCTTGTCATTTTTAGAGCGCTTTAAGTTGGCTGGTCATTCCTGGAAAAGTCCACCACTGTTCCATGTTTGTCTCCATTTGTGGACTAAAGTTCCCTGGAAACCCTCAGTCGAGCAACATAGACCCTCCAGCTTGTATTTAGGTTTTGGTCAGGGTTTGCAGATGACTCCATAATAAAGACTCACAAGACAGAAGATAAGAGTCTTGGAAAATGGAACAAAACTTCTAAAAAGCAATTTTTATTAACACACCCAGGCAGCTGGTCAGGTTAGAGGACAATTCTTCTTAAACTCCGAGGTTGGTTCTCTCAGCATTATTGTTTGCATGGTGCCAACATTCACATGGGCATATATATATATTTTTTGAGTGTTCAATATTTTTGACATAATTGGAAAGCTTAGAATCCACTTTCTGAATGTGTAAATTGCAGATCTCCAGATTGTGAACCCCAGACCCCAGACCCCAGTCCAGGTCCCAGACCCCAGGCCCCAGACCCCAGGCCCCAGACCCCAGGCCCCAGGTCCCAGACCCCAGGCCCCAGACCCCAGGCCCCAGACCCCAGGCCCCAGGCCCCAGACCCCAGACCAACCTGCTTGTCTTTACTGAGGAACCAGACTTGGTGTGATTAAAGGTGGGCTTCATCTTCAAATTCCACAGCACAGTTCGGAGCTTTTGATTCACGTGTCCTTTCAGAAAATTAACTGTCCTCTGACTGCCAGTCATTTAGGTTTTACAGTTAGAAAATGAAGAAGAAATTGTGGCAGGAAAACTGGAGCATGAACAGAAAGGGATTAACAGCAGAAGACAATGATAAAGAGATAAATAAACAGTGAAACGGTGAAGAGGAAGAGCGTGTCTGACTGATGAAGGGGGGAAATGAGGACTGTGTTGAGGGTCAATGAGGACAGAGGTGGCTTACCTTGTTCTAACAGTCACACACACACACTTGCTAATAATCAACAATAATGGAGGGATGAGGAGGTTGGGGCAAGCGTAGAGTTCTGGGAACGAGACAACTACAAAAACTGTTGAATACTTTCACTTTGCCTTCTCTCTCTTTTATTCTGCCTTTCCTTTTTCCATAAATGCCCCCCCCCCCCACACACACACACACACATGGTATGTTTCGTAAATCCCCTGATTACCATGTTGTACACCTGTCCAACATTATGATGGTATCTGGCACAAACTGCAGTTGTCTCCATAAAAAGAACACACAGTCACAAAAGCGGACACCTTTCTGCAAGGACACCCACTAAATGAATGTGCTTCAGTTTCCACATTTATCAAAGAATCTGTCAGACAACAGTTATGTGTGCACATGGTTGTATGTTTGGGTTTAAATGTTGCGCGTGTGTGTGTGTGTTTTAGCATTTCTCACCTTGTACAGCCCACAACAAATATTACGTTGTGAGGACCCACTGTTCCTTATGGGGTCCAAAGCCCAGGAACTATAAGAAGAACTGTTTCAGGGTTAGAGGTTAGGGTTAGGACTCAGGTGTGAATTGAGTTTAGGTCAGGGTTAAGGTTAAGCATGTACTGGTAATGGTTAGGTTCAGGGTAAAGGTCGGGGTTTGGCTATAGAAATGAATGTAAGTCAAAGCGAAGTCCCTGTGAAGATAGAAAGACATACTGAGTGTGTGTATTAGTGTGTGTGTAAGGCCTGCAGAGGCCCATCTAATGGAGACACAGTTTTATTGTGTGTCAAACAGGCAGTCAGACAAACAGTTTGCCAGTTTTTCTGGTGCTGAGCTCGGCTGCAGCTGGTGATGAAGTGGAGCCAGCATGTAGTCAAGGCTGACATATAAAATCCACTGGTGACAGCAGCGTCAGGAATACACACACACAGACACACACACACACACACACACACACACACACACACACACACACACACACACACACACACACACACACACACACACACACGCACACACACCCCCACACACGCACACACACACACACACACACACACACAAAACACTTCAAACATTTCACACTCTGCTACACTTACACCTATCTGTTGGAAAATATGTTTTTGTTTAGCAGAAGTGGAGTGTGTACTTAATAATCTGAAATACGTTTTGAAAAGCCGTGATCAAGGATTTTAGATCTCGGCGTGCTTCTGTTTCAGACACGCTTTGCAAAAATATTCACACTCTTTTCACCTTTCTTGTCAGACAGGAACTGCAAACTTCAACATGCTTTCTCCCAACAGGATTTTATGTAATAGCAGAATACAAAAGTATGTCATGTATTAATGTAAACCCTTCCTTGTTCTTTCAACACAAAATGAAGTTTTGTTTATTTTTATTTTATCTATGCAGAACTTTGGTGGTGTTTATGCAAAATACATAAAATGTGGGTAGGCTGTGTATTTTAGAAGTGGGGTTCATTTCTCTTTTGCTTCTCATGGTATTTAATGTGGTTTACATAATGGGGGACATTCTTAGCACTTTTTCTTTGCAGCAGAAAGCCCTAGGGTCATCATGGGGTCATCCTGCATGGTGTTTGCATGTTCTGAAAACATGGGTTCTCTACGTGTTCTCAGGCTTCCTTCCACAACCCAAAAAGTGTGACTGTTAGGTTATTTGGCCTCTCTAAAGCGTCATTAGATGTGTGGCCTTGTATTTGTTACATTGCAAGGACCATTTATTGATATGCACAAAATGGGTTAGATGTCAAACTAAGATGTGAATTAAGTTTAGGTTAGCCTTAGGGAGCCTTAGGGTGAGCAACGTACTGATAATGGTTAGGGTCAGGGTTCGGAAATAGAAATGAATGAAAAATGAATGGAGTTCAATGCATACAGCAAAACATTAGCATATTGTGATAAAGTTCATTATTTTCCATAATGTAATGATAAAAATTTAACTGTCATATATTTTAGATTCATTGCACACCAACTGCTGCGACAGACTGGCGACCTGTCCAGAGTGTACCCCGCCTCTCGCCCAGAACGTTAGCTGGAGATAGGCACCAGCAACCCTCCCGACCCCACTAAGGGACAAGGGTGCAAGAAAATGGATGGATGGATGCACACCAACTGAAATATTTCAGGTCTTTTATACTGATGTTTTTTTCATACAGCTCATGAAAACCCAAAATCCCTGTCTCAAAAAATTAGCATATTTTATCTGACCAATAAAAGAAATGTGTTTTAATACCAAAAAAGTCAACCTTCAAATAATTATGTTCAGTTATGCACTCAATACTTGGTCAGGAATCCTTTTGCAGCCTTCAATGTGACGTGGCATGGAGGCAATCAGCCTGTGGCTCTGCTGAGGTGTTATGGAGGCCCAGGATGCTTCGATGGCCTTAAGCTCATCCAGAGTTTTGGGTCTTGCGTCTCTCAACTTTCTCTTCACAATATCCCACAGATTCTCTATGGGGTTCAGGTCAGGAGAGTTGGCAGGCCAATTGAGCACAGCAATACCATGGTCAGTGGCTCCAAAACCTCCTGATATCTGCTGCATTGACCCTGCCCTTGATAAAACACAGTGGACCAACACCAGCAGCTGACATGGCTCCCCAGACCATCACTGACTGTGGGTACTTGACACTGGACTTCTGGCATTTTGGCATTTCCTTCTCTCCACAGTCTTCCTCCAGACTCTGGCACCTTGATTTCCGAATGACATGCAAAATTTGCTTTCATCTGAAAAAAGTACTTTGGACCACTGAGCAACAGTCCAGTGGTGCTTCTCTGTAGCCCAGGTCAGGCGCTTCTGCCGCTGTTTCTGGTTCAAAAGTGGCTTGACCTTTGACCTGGGGAATGCAGCACCTGTAGCCCATTTCCTGCACACGCCTGTGCACGGTGGCTCTGGATGTTTCTACTCCAGACTCAGTCCACTGGTTCCGCAGGTCCCCCAAGGTCTGGAATCGGCCCTTCTCCACAATCTTCCTCAGGGTCCGGTCACCTCTTCTCGTTGTGCAGCATTTTCTGCCACATTTTTTCCTTCCCACTGAGCTGCCTTGATACAGCTCTCTGGGAACAGCCTATTCGTTCAGAAATTTCTTTCCGTGTCTTACTCTCTTGCTTGAGGGTGTCAATGATGGCCTTCTGGACAGCAGTCAGGTCAGCAGTCTTACCCATGATTGTGGTTTTGAGTAATGAACCAGGCTGGGAGTTTTTAAAAGCCTCAGGAATCTTTTGCAGGTGTTTAGAGTTACTTTGTTGATTCAGATGATGAGGTTAACTGCTCGTTCAGAGAATCTTTTCATGATATGCTAATTTTTTGAGACAGGGATTTTGGGTTTTCATGAGCTGTTTGCCGAAATCATCAGTATAAAAACAATAAAATACCTGAAATATTTCAGTTGGTGTGTAATGAATCTAAAATATATGAGTTTAATTTTGATCATTACATTATGGAAAATAATGGACTTTATCACAATATGCTAATGTTTTGAGAAGGACCTGTAGTCCAAGTAGAGACAGAAAGGCCTATTGTGTGTGTGCGTGCGTGTGTGCGTGCGTGTGTGCGTGTGTGTGTGTGTGGGTGTGTGTGCGTGCGTGTGTGTGTGTGTATGCATGGTTGTTTGTCTTATTCAGCTCTGGTTTTGTAACCTGTCCTGGGTGTCCCCCCCCCTCCAGCACCATAATCGCTGGAGATAGGCAGCTGCACAGATCCACAGCTGAGGCAGGAGAATCTGCTGACAGAACAAGTCTGACATTTACTTCATAAACTGTTACATTGTTAATGGGACAGTATTATGTATTTTCTAGGCACATCCCATTTTGCAGCACAATCTATGTTAACTATGTTAGCGTCAGCTGCTCTAAAATGATACTTAAAATATGACTTAAAAGAAATTTGACTATTTCAATGCCTTGAAATTGGGCCTCTGTCTCTTTAAAAACTCCTCCTCTTTCTAAAACTCCACCTTCAGGAAGTCATCACAACACAGCTCCTCTATTAACCCTTTATCAACAATTTTTTTACCAGCATTGAAATGAGAAGTATAATGAGCTCCTACAATGAGCTCAGCAGATGTGCAGTTCCACCAAGTGTTTGCTAATTGCTACTGGCTAGCCTGCAGGAGCCCAGTGGAGGAGTAGTGGCAGAGGGCCGTTCTATGAGGCGGAAGCTTGGAAACTACAGCTCCAATGAGGAGCTACGCCTCGAAGGCGGGGCTAGGTCCAACCAGCTGAATGTTTATGATGGAGATTAAATGATTTCTCAAACATGCATGAAAGAATCAAGGTAACAAGGATATCCAGGTGTGTTTTGATGAAGAAATGACATAACATGATGTGAAGCTCCTAAAAGTCTATTTTACATAATGCTGCTTCTTAAAAAAGAAGGGAAACATTCATCTTTAAAAATAGTCTACACATAACTTCAGTCTTCAGTTTGATTAAAGTAATCCTAAACAGGTTAAGCAAAGCTAGTGTGAATGGATCCTTAAACATGGATGTTCAGAGATATTTTCCATCTATTATGGCTGAACTTGAGCTATTTTGGAAAGAGGAATGGTTACAATTTTTGATCTGTAGATGTGCAAGACTGGTAGAAGTGTTTTTCTGAAAAACGTGTAGCCGAGTATCGGCTCAAAGTAGCAGAACACAAATGCATGCTACGTCCTTTAGATTTCATTTTTTCTGAATGTTGGAAATCAAATTTCCTGTTTTCCTCAACTTTCTGATCTATTTTCCGTTAACCTGGCTGTCACAGAAGATCTTAATAAAATATATAAAGGTTTGTGGTGGTAACGTGAAGACATAAAAAAAAAAAAGTTTAAATAATAATTGCTTAAAAAAAGTTTTGATGATTTATATTCAGCAGAAACAGGAATTATATAACTGGATGGCCGCAGGAATGAAGAACCTCCTGTGACATTCAGTGAAGCATTTAGTCATTATTAGTCTATGGCTGAACAAGCTCTTCTGGCTACACTGAGTACTGCGTAGAGGGTGTTAGACATCCATGATGAAGAAAAGTTTTGACAACATCCTCCTCTCAGTTGCTTCAAGATTTTCTATATTCACACCCGCAGGACTTAATTGGCCTTCTGAATAAGATTACTGAGTCGATTGGTGTCACTCACCCCTCAAGCTTTTACCCCAGCAGATTTTGTAGAAACATCAGAGACATAAATCAGTTGATAAAAATGATGAGAATTCCTTACTGTGGAGAAATGCATAATTCATATTACAAACTAGTTTCTGGTCCTTGTAAAGACTCAGGTATTTACACTTGTGCCATTGAAAAGCATCAGAAGTCATGCGATTGATTCTGTCTGATCCTGGATTTGTTCCAGAGAAGGAAATGTTACTCTGGTTGTTCCCATTCTTTTTATGTTCAAATAAAAATGTTTGAGTGAATCTCATGTTTGTGAGAATTTTGAACTAAACAAAGATATTTTTTAAGTGGAGAAGAAAAATTATGTCATTTGATATCATTTAAGGGCTTTGCCTTTGGGTATGAACCAAAAATTTACACCATTGTACAACTTCCCCTCCAGGAGGGCAGTCGGTGTCTGCTGGGCGTCAGAGACCTAGTTCAACTTTAAGAAAATATCTAAACTGGACATTTTACTCAATATTTCGTCTTTCACTTTAATCTTGACTATGGTGCCTTCAACATTGCTTTATATGGAAGGATGTTACCCGAATCAGAGTCAGAATCTAATATGAAAAAACAAACTCCATCCCATAAAACTGTCAGGCTGCAAGTTTTTCTTTTTCCTTTGTTAGGGCTGGCCCTGGATTTAACTCAACTCCAGGGAACGTTCAGTATTTTAAAGATTTTTTTTAGTGTCCATCCTCTGACCTATACTTTTGAATGACCTTTATATGCAATCACATGTGACACACTCACTGTACTCAGGCCATTTATCGTGATAGTACTGGCTGGACCTCTGTTGAATTATCTGTCATTATTAATGGATTGAATATTTATGCCATCAAATATTACATATTTTTATTAATTAGTAGAAATCAGCATTCATATAGACATTAAAGGTTTTTTGTGTCTTTGTCACAAAAGCTAATTTTGTTGATCATGATTGAATTGTAAAAGCAATAAAAGGACAAACCATCCAAGGGGCTTAATACTTTTCATAGGCGTCGTAGATGTTATCATATCTAAAGCTACATGATCAAATTGTTTATTTGTTTAACAGTGTTTGGCTTATCTTATCCTGGTATAATTAAATTAATTTTATTTTTTATTTCACTTCTCTAAACAACAGTCTACACATAGTCAAAGAAACTCCAACTTTAAAAACACATCATGTTGTTTGCATGTTGAATTGTAGATCTGTAACTCGTATATTACATTTGAAAGCTGCTCATGCCAAACTGGATTTTTTTCTTTTATGCAGCATTTATGACTGCTACACCATTCCATAGAGAAGAAAAGTGGCTTCAAATGAACATTCCTTCCAAATACGTGTCTGTGGAAATAACAGATCTTCCTAGTATAGTCTTAGTCTTTAAAAAATCCCTGCAGGCTTGTTTTCAATAAAAATTAGGATTGGTACGGTATTTCCAATGTTTCCTTTTTCTTTTTTTCCTTTTTAACACTGTCTTTGGCAAGGGATATTTAACAAGTCTAATTTAGACCATAAATGTCCAAAAACATCTATTGCTGTCTTTAGGAATAGTAAATCTAACTAATTAAATTTCTGCATTGTTGGATACAATCCTGCATTCGATCATTTCCAAAGATTTCACATCTCCTGGACATAATTAATCAATTGTTTCCAACATCCATTTTCTAATGAAAAACATTGCTAAAGTAGTCCCTTTCCAACTAAAAGTTATAAATTTGATCAACTGTGTTGGAAGGGGAGTAAGAATTTATCTTAATAAGATGCAATAAAAGAAAGTAATGATACATATTTTGGACCCAAACCTGCAATATGATTAGATATATGCCACTAACCTCCTGCTGTTCATCTGCCCACATGCTGTATTGAAAATCTACAGCGCAGATACGTATTAAAAGCTCAGATGATTTCACTCTTTAGTGTGTAATTTATAAAACATTTCACCACTAGAGTCAGAAAGCTTTTCAGAATATTTTCCAGAGTTTATCCAATCTAATGATTTATCCTCCCTTAGTAATATGTGTCTCAGCACGAGGTCAGCGTTGTTTTAACTGCCATTTCTAAAATTTATGTCTTTGTGTTCTACTAGTATTGCTAAAAGAAACAAAAAAAAGGCTAGGGGGGCCCAGTGCCCCCCCCCCTAGCCTTTATCCAGGTCCCTCACCGCCCCCCACCAAAGAATTTGCAGGCTACTTTGCACTGATTATTATTGTATTATTAATATAACTATCACTATTGTAGATGTTTTGATTTTAATGCTTGTTTCTGTATTTATCATCTAAAATAATTTCCCAGAGAACAAAAAAGTCATGGAAATAGAAATTATTTTCACAGGCGTCTACGAAAAATGCAATGAACATTCAAGTTAAAATCAGTAGGCCTAACAGCAGCCAATCAGAGAGGAAAAAATATTCTTATTCTTTGCCATTTTCTAGTTGTTAAATATTCCACAAAATGACCAGATAAAAGATGTTCAACATGCCAGTTTAAACTTTGATCTATTTGCAAACGACTGAACTCTGCAACATTAAAACATGGATAGAACTGTAACTACATTAATCATAACTCTTCTTCTCTTCAGTGTTTGTCAGTTTCTGGTGGTGCAGCTCTGTGCTGCCTTCAGGAGAATGGGACATCAGAGTATCATCCATAAAATTTCACCCACATGGCATTTATTGTGCAAACCAGAGCTTTCAGTGGAAAAACAAAAGTTCCAGATCCTTTTAATGTCATACAAATCAGTGATTCTTGAGAATAGGGACAAAACAGGTCCTATGGATAAAGCACAAAATTTGAATAAAATATACAAAAAATATAATTTTTTCAAATATCTGACTAAACTAACCTGGGTCATGTGAGCACAACAATGTATGTTTTCCAGGTATTTGCTGAATACCACCAGTAATATTCACTCATCACCTGCTGCGCAACCTAGTCGTCATGTGCTGATTTTTCACTGTTCAGCGTCGGATTCTCTGTTTTTATACCATAATTCACATCTAGTTCTTCGCTCTGTTTTATGTCCCGCTACTCATGTTGCAGAGTTTTGCGCAATGTGTGCGTCTTTTTTTTTTTAACCCCCTAAGGTGCAGGGCGTATCGATGGGGAAAAGGCAGACTGACATAAACCTTTTAAAACAATGGAAACAATTTCGGTATTCTGATTATTGAAATTTTAAACTGCTGTGGTACCAGTGTTCTATCACTCTGTTTCATACCGGACCACTTACAGCTCCGGTGTTAACGCTATAAAATGAACGCTCTCTATCGTGGAATCACCCATGGAGGGATTTCTTTAATTAAATGGGTTCGTTTTTCAGAGGGATACAAAGTCAGGGCATCGTGATTTTAGTAATTGCATGTTTACAAGAGAGATTTTCTGTTGTTCTTCCATGGAAGCGGGCAGCCTTCAAACGGAAATAAAACACTTTTTAATATAAGTTGCTGCTTAACATGATCACAGAACTGGCAAAAATACCAAAGTGAATCTCAGCAACGTCATCAGCCGGTGTAAAGCCCACGTTGAGAACCGCTAGTCTATGCCATACCATGCCACATCACACATACCACTTTATTTATAAAGCAATTTTGAAACAACAGTAATGCTGACCAGAGTGCTGTACAATGTTAAAAGGTTATTTGATTTAAACCAGAAAGAAACAAGCAGAACAAGTAATAAATGAAAACACAGATACAAAGCTAAAGGCCTTAAGTTAAAATGTGTTAGTACACAAGATTAAAGGTAAAGAGTTGCAGTGTTAGCTGTCACCTCTCAATTTACATCTTGTGTTTGGAATCATTAAAAGCCGTTGATCTGAGAGAACGAAACGTTACGTGTGTGTGTAGCAGTATAGACAAATAAAATGGAAAACTGAAAAGTTAAATTATTATTTTTTAATTACTTGGACATTTAGAAGTCCAAGTAAAAAAAAAGATGTCGTTGTGCACGAATTGTACGTGAGCAATGAAAGCCTGACTAATTCCAAAGAAGACAGGAATACAATAATCAAGGCACGAAAAAATAGAAGCATGGATTACTGTCACCAGATTGCATTTGGAAATAATAGGCTCAATTTTTTAGCAAACACCAGAACTGCAAAAAGCTGGATTTTATTACTGAGTTTACTGGAATATCATGTTTCAGGGTGGAGTCCATTTTAGAAAACCTCAGAAATATTTCTTTTTCTCCCACGGTGGGGAAATTCAGGCGTAACAGCATCATGGAGGCGTGTCAGTTCACACAGATGTACAAAGGTATTAAAAATATATATTAGAAATATATAAAAAACAAACAAAACTAAATTAACAACAGACAGAACTTCTCACTCTGTCTCTAAAGGAGCCCAGACACCTTGTGGAGGAAACTCATTTCGACCATCTGTATCCATGATCTCCATCTTTTGGTCACTGCCCAGATCTTGTGATTATGAATGAGAGTAAAGTAGATCGACTGGTAAATGGAGAGCTTCGCCCTGGTGTCTCTTCACTACAACCAGGTACAGCCTGCATGCAGATGCAGCACTGTAGAGATGACGAAGAGTTAATCCGTGTCATTCAATGTACTTTTATCTTTTAAATCAAATGGTAAAAGGTGTGTACACTGACAGGCTCAAACCGGCAACCCAAGGTTTCAAGATGAACTGCTACTGCTGCTGTCACTGTTGAAGAAAGTGCAAAGTTTCATATGTCAAAAATTATGTACAAATTATTAAAATTTGCCAAAATTAAAATTCATACATCTCTGCAACAGATGAAGTATGGCGATGTTTTAACATAGGCCTAGTTGCCAACTGCGACTATAAAATAAGACTGAGGAGTAATCAGTCTTAGCATGGGGAATTACCATTATTAGCTTGAGTGGTATAAGCTGACTGAATGAAACAATAAGAGTGATGTAGCTGCAGTTTGAATGGAGAAATGAACTGTCTGTTGTCTGTCCTTAACTGCTTCTTGGGTGTTCTTGCAGATCAGAAAGAAAGAAGAAAGATGGGAAGTGGGGGAGAGAGAAAGAAGAGTGCAAAGTCCTGTCCAAGAAGAAGTATTATTGTCCAAGAAGTATTAGTTCTCTTTTTAATTTTAGCAAGACGAGGAAGTCGGAATTCAAATGAAAGAATCGGTTTCCATCCAGCTAATAGTAATCCATAATCCCACCAACGTGTCTAAAGCACAATGTGGTCGCTGTGATTAACGTTAATGCCTCCCCTACTCAATTTATTGAAATGTTGGAATGAACACATTTGGTTTGGAACCAACGCACTCGCTTGTGTTTAAAATGTGGACGGGTGCAGGAAGGAGGATTGGAAGGGAGGGACAAAAGTGATGGAAACACTGTAATACCGAGAGGGAGAAAATGGAGACAGAGGAAGTTACAAGAGGTCAGAGTATATTAAAAAGTTGATGTGGATGCAGCTGAGGGATGATTATAAATTAAAATAGGAGGGTTGAAAATAAGAAAAAGATAAGAAAACTGGAGAGGTATAAATCGACTAAATAACACAATAAGCAGGCCGAGTGGAGTCAGAGAGGCGATATGAGATGGCTGAGGGGGGAAAATGACTTCCTGGGTGAAAATTAGTCCACCCTGCTCTCATTTTAAGGTCTAGTCTGATGGTTTTAATTTCTAGAAATGGTACACTATGCAGACAGACAAAATAAGAGAATGAGGGGAAAAAAAAGAACTGGTATTAGAATAATTAAATGCAGGAAGAGGATCGCAGTTTCATTTTCAGCAACACTTCAAATGAATTCCTGTAATGATCCTGAAACCTTGAAAAGGCAAAATCCAATCAAACGATATCTACTGGGCTTCATTTTCTTTGCTGGGGGAATGACCCCTCTTTGTCAAAGGGCGAGTCATGGAGAATGTGGGTCGCCATAGACATACAAATGAAGGGCCGACAATTTGGTCTAGTTAAAGCTATTATGCTGACAAGTGCATGTGTGATAATGTTGAGTTGTGCGCACGTGCCTAGTAACACTGCTCTGTGTGTTTGCGTGTGTGCGTGTGTGTGTGTGTGTGTGTGGGCCAGTAACGAGAATGACTATCCATGTGTGTGAGCACATCTGCGAACGCACACAAACAAGAGCACTGCCGCTTTAACACTTTGCGGCTGTGTTATGACTCATTGTAAATGATGCCATGGAAGGTCAATTGTAGAGATCAAAATGGCTGTTGATGGAGGGGACGGGAGAAAATGTGTAATGTTTTTCCTCCTCACTGCTGCCGCTGGAGCATTTTGATTTAAAAGAATAGGTGGATCTGCTCAGGGTTATTCTTTGCCTGACACCGTCCAAAATAACACCCCTGGCCCATATTTCTTGGAGGAGTCTTATGCTCTGCACCCATTGTTTTTACTCTTTCCCCTAACTCTGACCATTGGAGAGGTAATCAGGCATGAGTGCCGTGGATTATGGCACGAGTGGATGAGCAGCTGCAATGCTCCAATGACCTTTTGTAACTCATTACTGGACCTCCAAAAAAGATTGGAAGGAGGAAAGAGACAGATGGAAAAAAAAGGGAAATACAAAAAAGAGACCTCCTCTGAAATCTTTAGAGATATTCAGTTCAGTGACCACAATGTGGTATTGTCTGCCTTGCCTTACTTAGAGCAGATGTTTAATGGACTGATTGACAGAAAGTCATTATCTGGTTCTCTGGAAAACAGGGGGAAATAAAGGAGGCGACAAGGTGGGGGTGGGGGAGTTGAAAAATCAAAAAGAGCTCCTGCAGAGAGAAGAGATGGAGAAGGATGTGATGCAGTGAAGGAATGGATGTCAGTCTGGCCAGGTTTATTTGTACAGCACCACTTATAAACACGTCATTTTATAGATTTTTACAGAAGCAATAAAATATGGTAAATAAATTCCACTAAAGAAAATGTTTTAAGTTAAAAGTCAATGTTTTATATAAAGCACAATTAGAAACAGAAGTTCTTGCGCATGTTTTTGTGTTGTAACTTTAGAACAAACACATAACCAGGAACTAATACAGAAAAAGAAGGTTTAAAGCTGTGAACACTTTGTGCTCACCTGAACTTTCCCAGATTTGTTTCTAGACCTGAAGAACAGAAAATAAAACTGTAGACATGCATTTCGCTTCTGCTGAGGATATTTGCAAAAGGACAAGTTTTGCTTAATGCTACCATAAAGCTAGCTTGTGTTCACTCTGTTGATTCAGTTTAATTCTGTTCACTTACACATGATAATAATTCAAAACGTAAATTTAATTCTATCACACATACATTCCAAATGATCCTAGTTATTAAACAATGCAGTCAAGGTGTTGACATAACTTATTTTGGGTCATATCACTCTTCTGTGGATTCAAATGTGTTTCTCCAGTCCTGGAAGTTTATTCACTTTTCTGAAATGCAGAAATCACATGGTCCTACTTCCAGATAATGACAGCAGTCTGTCAATATGTTAAGCTTATCTACAATCTAATGTGATCACAGCACTATGAGGTTTAAATCTCTCTCTCTCTCTCTCTCTATATATATATATATATATATATATATATATATTGATTGCCTAATCCCAGTCCTTAATTTATTCTGGGATTGGATTTCCAAACTTTCTCAACCTAATGGAAATTCCTCTTCCATTAGTCAGTAAATGCCACCAGTTTGACAGAGTCTAAATAAAAAGAAATCTATATCAAACTCAGTGATGTGTGGTGAGGTGTTTTATACAAATATATAAAACTCAAAATAGAAGCTTATGTGTTAATTGACCTTAATTAAAACATTTACTTGTTAAATTATGTATTTTTAAATTCCATACTCTTCAACAACATGACTGCAATAAAAATAAAAGAATATTCATATTCAAATTTAATACAAAAAATTGGATTGAAATATGATGATAATCCTCATGATATATGAACTTATCTGTATTTGATGCCCACACACGTATCCTCCTCAGATATGGTCCTAGTTTGTTCTCAGTTGTAAAAGTTTGGCTGCTTCAGTGTAGAAAATTGCCAAGGAGGAGATTCCTCTTGGATCTGTTTTATCCCAGCTGTATGTTTTCAGTGTGTTAAATTCAGAGTAAAACAGCACCTGTCACCCATTAAGCACATGGCGCTCAGCACTGCCCCCTAGGAGTACTTTCTCCCTCACCCTGAGCATTTATAGCCCATCAGAAAGACTGAATATGACACATTCATTAATGGAACAGCACATGTATAATCACAACATAACATAAAAACTGCATCAGAGGCGTGGCGTCATTACAGTGTCACTTCACCATTTTCTAGTGCATTTGAACAGGCAATCTGTAAATTCAGTCATTTTGACCATTAAATAGTTGAAATCATTCAAAAATAAATTTATAGAAATGGACATAGATTATTTTATCATTATTAATATTTTACTTCTCATGATACTTCCCCCTCTGACAGAACGTCACTGATCAGACTGAGTAGTGAGGTTCAGTTGCACTGGGATGGACATTTTGTGTGCATTGTTGTGGAAGCATGCCGTACATGAGCGTGGGCGATGGGGTGTGAGTGAAAACACAACTTGACAGCAGATGTACAATTCTAAAGCTGAATTGATCTGAAACAAGACAGAAAGAGAGAGACTGGAGGTATTTACACATGGTAATTACATCACCAGAGGAGGCCGCCTTATGCATTTGACTTTTAGGTCCTGCAGGTGTTTATGCCTTAACCCCCCCTTTTCCTTACACAAAGCTAGGTTCTCCAACCTACAATAGAATATTATAGACATTAGAGGCATTTACCAAGAGTGAAACGACACGCACAAGACAAACAAAACACCATTGGACCTGTTCCAAACTGCCAGAGAAAGTCACTACTTATAAATATAGTGGTGTCTTCCCCCAATGTCACCCATGCAGTCGCTTCAAAACCTCTGAGCCCTCAATGCTAAAAGCAATTTAGATGTGAATATTGAGTGATTGAATGCATGCCAAAGAAGAAGAGGAGGAGGTGGAGGACCCCCACAATACCACCCCTACACCTCCATCCTGCAAAAAAAAAAATGGTTTCTTTCTCCAACAATTAATGCAGTGCACCTGTGATGCTCGATAAAGAGTAGAGCACTGTGCACAGGTGTGGAACATTAGTTCTGGGGGTGTTCCTTGAAAAAGACAAGCTTCTCTCTCTCCTGTAATGACACACTTTGACACACACATTCAGCTGTGAGGTGCACACAATCACATACACACCACAATCACATACACACATGTTTAGTTTAGTGAAGATTTTGAGAGAAAAAAAATTATATATATATATATATATATATATATATATATATATATATATATATATATATATATATATATATATATATATATATATATATATATATATATATATATATATATATATATGTGTGTGTGTGTGTGTGTTGATGCTGCAAGAAAAAGTAAAAATATGTAAATGAACTCAGTGCCCGAGAATAAATTCTGTCATTCACGGTACTGCACCCATCAATGCCCAGGTAAGCACTCATTGCTGCCTGTCCCTGTGTTGTAATGTGTCTCCATTTGTCTCTGTGTGATTGTCTTACAGTGTTCATGTCAGGGCTTGTGGAAGGACATCTGAGTCTATTTGTGTGATTATGACCATGTGGAACATGGGACAGATGGTTGCGGCGTCCCTTCCATCATCATGGAGAATGTTTGAGTAGGTGTTGTCATTAACCACCGAGACCCTAAATGTCTCGGTGGTTAGAGAAGGCAAGAAATATTCACACTTAAAGGAGCAGTAGGACGTAAAATAAGCTTTTTGAAAAAAATGTTTTAGCTTTGCACGATGTTGTAATCTTACTTTCTGATCAAGTTTCTTTGTCTCTTCCATTCATGTTTGAGAAAACCTTTAATCTCCCTTGGCAACCATTCAGCTTGGTGGAACCGAGCGCTGCCTTAGATGACAAAGTGCGTCGTTGGACCTTCATCTCCAAGCTTACAAGCTTTCACCTTACAGAGCAATTATCCCACTCAGCTCCTTCAGACTAGCCAGTATCAATTAGCAAACACCTGGTGGAACTGAGCATCTGCTGAGCTCATTAAATGAGCTACTTCTCAGTACAATGCTGGTAAAACATTATTAAAGGGTTAATAGTGTACCCATGTTGTGATGACTTCCAGTTTCAAGAAGAACAGGAGTTTCTTAAACAAACTCCTTGTCACTATGTGGCTGGAAAACACATAATACTTAAAACAAAGACAAAAGGTAACTGGAAAGGACAGAAAGATCACAAGTGTGTCTAGCTTACAGCTATCTAGTATTTTCATATACTCGGCCAATATACATAAAACTGTCACTAAGTTCCACACTCTCAGTGCCATGCAGGTTACATAATTCTCACCCTGGGGAGGCAAGTTCTGGGGATGGCAAAAGGTAAGAAGAAGAGATAAATTATTCCTCGTTGTCCATGAATAACTTTTCCAGTTTTTGTTTTGTACATACAGTCAAAAAAAGACAATGGTTCCCTCCTGCATTGTGCACAGTGTAAGGAAATATTGCTGTAGGTGGGAGGACACTCATGGTCTTGAAATTGGTAACTAATTGACAGTTTATGCTTCAGTCCAGTAACAATTCTTTTATATGGGCCATATGGTTTGACACCTAGAGTGCCACCGTGTGGAGGGACAACGCAAACAATCAGGAAGAAAAAAGAAAGATTTCTTGCCAGTTGTGTCTCAAACTGGATATTTTTATTTGTATATCCAGTCAGTGGTGAAATGGGCTCTACATGATGTAAACGCTGTAAAAAACATGACCAGACACTATTACCTGCTAATATTGTTGATGTTACAATTGATTTGAGATATTTTTCTCCAATACCTCAGAGGACTGTTTCACTGTTTTAAAGACCTTTCTATGTCTTTGGTCTTGAAGTTTCTTTTTAAAGGTTTTGTTGGCTCTAGTGGCCTTTATTTGAAAGTAGTTTGACAGGAAAGAGGGGGAAATGTTGCTAGGCCAGGAATCAAACCTGCAACCATCGCCACGAGGACCAATACGAGGGTCATGCTTTGCCCCTGCGCCACCACAGCAGCCCTTTGGTTTTGAAGTTTTGACATTTTTGTCCTTTTAGTCAGGCGTCACAATATATGAAAGTGGTTATACTTGGACTGGGTTATTCTGCACTGATTGCAGGTTCTGTTAAATACAGTGAAACTTTTACTCTGGAAAAAGTAAAATGGAGGGCAAAGGTAAGGTATAGATATTCAACGACAGACTGGCCTCAATGTAAGCACAGCGATTTAAAATGGATTAGCCGATGTGTATTTTGGATGCTGCGTGGCTCAGATGGTAGAGCAGGCACACAATTGGCAGAGGCTTTAGTCCTCAACATCCTGGGTTCAATTCCTGGTCTCAGGCCATTTGCTGCATACCTTCCACTTCCGTCTCTGTTAAATTGCTGTTGATTAAAGGCCACTACTGTAAAAAATAGATTAGCTTTTGAAAACAAAAAATATCCCACGTTTCCATAAAAAGTTGGATGTAGAGAAATCTTTAATCTCATTGGACCTGCAAGTATTTTCAAGTCATGCTTCGCATTAGAGACTGATGTGTGGAATGATCAGGGCAAAAGGGAAGGATTAAGGGGAACTCACTGTTGATATGCTAAGCATTTCTTACCAATCCGCCAGGAACTGAAGCACCTTTATAACCTCTGTATTTATCTCTTTTTCACATTAGCTTTAACCAAGCAAAGAAAACAGCACTTAAATACACAACCAACTCTGGCTTTAGCTCAACTGACAGAAAGCCAATGTGTATTGAGAAATTGCATCATAAACATGGAGGGTGTCTTCATCAGGGAGATTATCTGGTTTGCCATGCTAAAGAACAAATCCAGCAACTGCATTTAAACTGGAGTTTTACTGATTAGTAGCTTATAAAATAAGTACATAGCTAAAGCGAACCTTCAGTATTCATGGGCTTGGGAGCGCAACTCCCCAGCTTGATACCCTTTCTGAAACACCAATACCTGCCTATTTTAATAATTCAATCACAAAATATACATTCATATACAATAATTGGCACAGCAGATGCTGGTGTGTCTATCGCAGAAGCTAACATCTACAGACTTTCTTATCTCTGCTCTTGGGGGTAAAGCCAGCCAGTGCCAAGGAAAATGAAAGGTCTTTGTGGATTGGCTGGTTTGCAAATGTCAGCCAATAGTGTGTCAAGTAGCATTGTGCCAAGGTATTTCAGCCTCTCAAGCTGCATTTTCTTTTTAATATTTTAGATATGGTCTATTAAAAAAATCCGCAAATGGGTGAATATTCCATGAAAATTTTGAAGTTATGTTCCACAGAAAAATCCACAAATACTGAACAGCAAACAGGTGGGAGTCCACTGTACAGACGACATGTTTAAAAGTTTAGCATCCTATAAACTGAACGTATTTATATTTAATAACTGGACTAATGAGAAATCCTTACTCACGGTTAATGACTCTTAGAACCTTTCTAAGAGTTTGGCTTCAAACTCACTTTTCTACATTGCCAACACATTTCCAGAGCTGTCAATATACTACTATAGGACTAAAACATAACAGTTGCTAAACACCTATGACAACAAGCAGAAAATAATTTGTTAAGGAGACCCCAGATGAGCACCATAACAGCCCTGCAGACTGCTCGTTCATATCGGTCCATTTAAAGTGACAGTCTTCACAGACAGGTCACTCAGGTTTTTGGGGTGTGGGTGCAGCTGGTTTTTCATCTACCTGGAACCAAATTGATCCATTAATTGCTGGGATTTGTCACAGAGTGAAGACACCTGCTTCCCCACCTGGCTCTTTGTCAGATGGGACCAAGCTTCAACAGAAAACCAAGAAAGCTACCTTCAGGTACATGTATGTTCTAACATCTGAATGAGTTATATCACAGTGACTGCCTGATTGGCAGGTAAAGACAGAAATAAGCAAAAGGACCAATAAATGAATATTCTACTTTTAAGTTGAGAAGAGAAAACATGACATAACATGCAGGAACAGCGTCAGTCCACAGGGGGGCGTGTTACTGTCATCTGAGGAAAAACATCTGAAAACATCTTAGGATGAGTGAAAACATTTTAACTGCAAAGCCAAGAGTTGTTTACAAGCTTTTCTAATTATTCCTAATCATGTTTATGTGATGTTTGTTTCATCAATAAAATAGTGGCAGTTAAGTTATATCAATAATAAATCTGCATTGATACATGTTTATTCTAAATAGTTAAATGTTTCCAGCATCCTGTTTTTAAAGGATGGTATTATGTAAAATAATCTCCTTTGAGCTTCATATCATATTACAATGTTATTCCTTTATTAAAAACATGCATGTAGTGTTGCTTTGATTCCTCCATGCATATTTCAGGAATCCTTTAATCACTTGTGGCAACCATTCAGGGGTGCCTGAACGCTTGCTCACATACGCCGCCTTCCATAGAGCTCTGTCTTGTAGCTGCAGTTTCCAAGAAGAGCTTCTGCCTCACAGAGCGCCCTCACCATACGGCTCCTGCAGACTAGCGGCAGCAGCAATTAGCCTGGTGGGATTGCGCATGTGCTGAGGTCATCATACAAACTGCTTCCAATGTTTGTAAGAACAACTGTAAATGGCCTAATGGAGAAAGTTGTTGTGATTACTTCCTGAAGTCAGAAAGAGTGGAGCTTTCTGACTTCAGGAAGTAATGACAGGACAATTTCAAGCAGGGGAGCAGGAGTGAGGCACAATACGGAAGATTTATAGGAAAATACTAATATGGGAGCACGGTGGGAGAGGGAGGTAAAATACCGTAGTTTCCTGGAAAAATGGGAGACTTAATATGTTACTGTCCAAACTTCTGTGCTTGTTCATTGTTTGGGAGGAGTAAAGTAGAAGACAAATGTCTGTGTCACAGTTTGTATCTCATGGCTGACGTGATAAATTGTGATTTATTTTCAAAATCTCACATATGTAAAAATAATAATAAACTGTACATCTACCAGCATTACTTTGTTTTTTGTGTTTTTGTAGACTTTGTTTTAGAAGTCTAGATCAGTATCAATAATTTATTAGTTATTTGCATGTGTATTCTTTGTTCTTTTGCATTACCATAATTATTGTTCTTTTTTTATCTTTTGGCTTGTTCGGAAATCTGTGGAAAACTTGAACCGAGTGTGACCTATTGGGTACAGACCATGCAGAACATTTATGAGAGCAAAATATATTTAACAATGTATTACTGCAAATACATTGTAACATGCTGCAATATATTATCTTACCAATATACTTTATATGATATGTTGGAAATATATGGAATCATGTATTGATGATACAGTTATTCAATATATTTTATATTCACGTTAGATTTTGAAATATATTTCAAAATATACAAATAATTTCCACTCTCTGTATATTGTAATTTATCAAACATGAATATTACACCAGTATGTGTTTACATATCCCAAGATACATGTAAATTTCTAATCATAAATATCCACCACCATATATTACGATTCATATGGGAAAATGTGTTGGTAATATTTGTAAAGAAATAGTGTTACATGTATGTTCAATATATGGCAGCATATATGTTACATATGAGCAATATATGGTAGAATATATGTACAATTATAAAGGGGAAGCTGATGTGGATTGTAAACGGCCACAGCTGCTTTCATACAGAAGTGAGGTTGTTGTTTTGCGCCACCAGCAGGTAAGGCAGCAGGAAGTGTGTTGCCCAAGGACACAATAACAGAGGTGGGCATCACACCACTGACCCACCAATTGCAGGGTGAACCTCCATAAGATGGCTGTTAATGTTTATTCAGTATTTAGAAGTGTATCTAACACAAACTGAACGGCTTTGTTCACTACAAGTAGACCGCAATTCTAAAACAGTACAGAAAATCAACAGTATTGTTCACAACGTCTTCTGTTCTCTGATTGATCCAGCTGAAATTCTACAGCAGAATCCAAGTCAATGTGAGAAAGCACTCACAGAGTATTGAATGGAGATGAGAATCAAGAGGAACTGCGTAAGAAGGCAATGGCCAGGCTACTTTATGATGACTGAAACTGAGATTGATCCCCGTCAGCTAGAATGTCCATTTCCTACTTGACTTTACCTTGGTGCTGTTGTGACCTTACATCTTTTCAATGAGAACAAAAACCCACATGAGCAATTCAAACATAAACTGGAAGCAGAAATGTCCTGTTCAAGTTCAGAAGAGGAATGAATGTAATGTTGTACCACCATCAGAAGAAGACAGCGTTTGGAGCAGCCTAAAAGTTAAAAGCAACGGCCTTGTATTATCGAGAACATCAGAAAATATGCCAGCTGGACATGTTTTGTAACCTTGAGACAAGCAGTAGTCTTTACTCTTATTTCTTATTTTTTCAGCATGAATGAAGGTGCCACTCTGACACAAATAACCAACGAAAAGTACTTTTTATCGTAGCAGCTGTAATTAGTAATTATATTCTGCTGAATTTCAGTAAAAATGACTCACTTAGATATTGATCAAACATGTTACAAAAAATCTAATCTGTGCAGATTTGTTAAAACAGGTTGGGGGAAAAGATCAAATATAGAAGAAAGAAGATTGTCTTTAAAAAATCTTATGAATGTTTATGTGGGGAAGTGTCTCTAAAGTTGTGGCCATTTGCATAACATAACCCCTTTTTATAGGGTGGTTGTCAGTTCATGGCTTTGTATTGCTGGTATTTCTCAGACCACAAAGGGTTTTTTCCTGTCTATCATCCCACTGAGGGGTGAGGCAGTCTGCTGTCCTCTGAACTTGGGTCTGTAATTCAGAACTGAGGAGATGCTACTAGTGTTAGCTTCACAAAAATGTTTATTCTTTTCCATTTCCAAAATGCTCCAGGTTTCAGTAGCTGAATGTTAACAGCTTGCCTTAAGATTCAGACTCATTAATGTCTTAGCCATAATATCTCTGAACGAGGATGCTATAACTGGTAACACATTTGTTACCTTGACAGGATGAGGTTTTATGCAAAAAATAACTTAATGTATAAAAACTGTTTAAATTTGATTTGTACAGTGACTATGATTTAAAACTGTAATGATTTCCAGGTCGGCTTTACCTAACATATGTATTGTTAACATTCAGCAACTTCATTTGTTCAAGCCATCCATACAGGCAGGACATTTTAGGGAGTCTGTCTGGATTCTAAGTTAGACAGCTGAACCAGAGTCCATCCAGAGGAAAGGCGGGTCGCTGATTTATAAAAAAATAACTAAAAAATAGAACTTAACAGAAAATAAAGAAAACTCCCAGTAGTGACTCCCAGTTCATTAATTACTCTCCCCCCATGAAGTGATACGTGAAGTTGAACACTGGGTAGCTAAATTCATTAAATATGAATCATGTTGTTTGATGGGAAATGCATGTGGTTTGTCTTATTCAGTCTGGATTTTATTTGCTTGGAAGATGGAATAAAAAGTTTGGTAATCACATAATCAGGCAAACATTGGGCTTAAGCTCAGAAATAAATTACCATCACAGAATCTTCCCCATCTGGCTGCTTTACCTGTTAAACTGTCCAAATATCAGTTTCAAAGTTAAAATCTTAGCCAAAAGTGAAGAATTTATCAGATCACTGCTTCCGGGTGGCACATGCTTTAATACATGACTTATGTCTAAAATGCACCCTATATTCCCCGATCACTCAAACACACACACACACACACACACACACACACACACACAAGCACTTACACGCACACACACAAAAAAAACAACAAAAGAATCTAAACTTGAACCTGCATTTCCGTTTTCTCAAGCTGTCTGTTACATTTAAAATGCTAATATAAGACTAAACTGATTAATAATTAAACAATTACGGTCATGAATCAATAACTTCTGCACATATTTTTCATTAGTAAATTGCACAGAGTAAACAAAGAGGCAGTATTAACAATTCAAATGCGGATGAAGGAGGGGAGTAGGGGGTGGGGGGGATTTCTAATCATTCTAACTTTGATGAAAAATAAACATTCAAGACAGTCACCCAAACACCGAGGCCCGCGCGACAATCTTCCAAAGTAGATCATGTTGTTGCTTTAGATACAGTTAGTTGCTTGATTATTCAAGTAAACACGGTTGGAACATTTTTAATGAAGTAGTCCAGTAGGAGAAATTCATGATAAATCTGGTGCGCCTCGTCAATGTACAGAACATTTGGACAGATTTGATGCCCATCTGAGCCTCTTTAAAGTTGAACTGATTTCCGTGGCAATCTGTCTGTTAGTTTGAGGAAGTCAGCCGTCGCCGTACGGAAAGAGGGGCTTCCACGGAGAGCTCAGGCACAACTGTTAGCGCGCTTCTGATTGGCGCGCCATTGGCCATTCGCCGTGTTTGTAAAACCTACACGTTGTTCGCCGTCAAAAAGACTTAAATCCACACCGTCCAGGGCGTTTTTTTGTTTTTTTTTGTTCTCCATTAAAGTCAAAATGACACATTCATGGATCATTCTCGTTTGAAGCTCATCGCATGCCCCGCAACTCACCGTCTCCCTTCTCCAAATGCCAGCGTGGTAATAGCTGAGGCCATAGCAGTAAGTGTAAAGCCTGAGAAACAAGGATAAGAGCATAAACAAATCTGCGATAAGAAATATGACATGGCTATCAGCATGCAGAATAAGCCAGGCACTGCGAGCGCAGGCACCCAGATTAATGATAAATTACGAGGACCTGGGCTTGTTTATAGCACTCATTTTCCCTGCTGCACCTGCTCATATTCTCTTGGCCTAGAGCGGCCCCCGTCTCTCTTTTTCTATTTTCTCTCTCCATCTTTCATACTCCTTCATACCCCTCCTCTCCCTCCTCCCTCTGTCTCCCCCCCCCTTCCTTTTCTTTTTCTCTGAGTAGGTGCTTATTTAAAATGATCCCCGCATTTCTAAAGCTGCTACGCCAAAACCAGTGGGACACCCCATGAAAACATAATCTGTGGGTGTATAATTGATGTCTGCGAGGGGCTGGGAGGGCAGGGAGCGAAAATATTAGCAGGATAAGAGAAGGGGTAGGGTAAAAGAGCAAGGGGAAGAGGCGAGCAACAGGGGTTTTACTGTTAGAAGCGTGAAACGTAAGAGCAGGACAGGAGTGAGTTAAAGCTGAGAGAGCGAAAGAGTGGAGGAAAAAAAAACAGATAAAGTCTAAATGAGATGAGAGCGGCGGCCTTTTGGTGGCTGCTTTTGTAATAAAACACCACCCGACATCAACACAATGCTTCATTTTAATATTAATTACAAATATCTCTCCACACAACAAGGAAATAATTTGACAATCACTTTGGCTCCGAGTACTGTATTAAATGCAAAGCGGGGCTAGGGGGCGAGAGCAGTCACTATAAGTCTGCACCCCCCACCCACAGCCCCCCAGCCTCACCCCCCCCCCCCCATCACCTCATTACATGAAGTGTGAATGTTAATTCTAGTGGGTTTATTAGTTAGAATCAAGGAGGGAAAAATAAGAGAAGATTAGCTTTATTCTTTTTTATTTTTTATCGTTCATAACAAGTGGTCCTCAGTTGGTACCTGGAATGTGAAGGGGGTTTAGGGTGTGGGGGGTTGACTGTTAAAGGGACAGTAGGTTCATGACTGGAAGTGGAGGTGCACTACACTGTTATTTGTTTGATTCATAACTATTTATTATCACCCCACCTACACACACACACACACACACACACACACACACACACTTACACATACAACCCTTCTGCCGTGGTGTACAAAGAACGTTTCCAGCAGAGTGCTACGAGGGCAAAGTGTTTACATACCAAATTATGAGAATATACTGACAGCGTTTGCTTGTTAATAAGCCTTAATCACTTCCCCTAATTTAATCCGGTTGCTATGGTAAACAAGTGACACTTGAGGCTGATGGCAGTCAGAGGCGAGAGAGAGAGAAAGAGAGAGAGAAAGAGAGAGAATAGCTAATGAAAGAATAGCACACACACACACACACGCACACACACGTATATACTGAGTGTGCTCTGACAAGACACCTGCTGTCCTGTGTGTGCCCCAGAACCGATCACACACCACTGCTGGTGTGTGTTTGGGATCAGAATGTGAGTGAGGCAGGGATCAGCCTGATACGTTTGTGTGGTCAGACACACACCGCCGCTCTGCTCTTAATGCTGCTCTCATCACAAAGCAGAACATTGAGCCAGGATTGAGCTAATTGTATGGAATGACTAAAGCCAGCAGAGACTGCAGTACATTAACAGAAACACACGCACGCACACACACACACACACACACACACACACACACACACACACACACACACACACACACACACACACACACACACCCACACACACACACACACACACACACACACGCACGCACACACACACACACACACACACGCACACACACACACACACACACTTCGCGTTTGTGGCCCACAGGCCTGTCCCCTAAATTCCGCAATATCACTTTTCAAGAGTGAACACTCTTCCTTTATTACATAACAAGTAAATATTTAAATATTCTGTATCATTTATCAAATTTATTTGATTTAAAAGTAAATTCAGCACCAAAGTACAGATTTATGGAGTTTGTGTAAATAAATAAATAACCATCAAGGTAGAAGATGATATTATGTAAGACAAATTTAAAAAAAAATGTATGTGGTTGTTTTTAACAAAACAGATAAAAAATAAAACCGGTCCTCAATGAGGATGTACTTTATTCATTATGCATAATTCATGTCAAGGAGAAAAATATTTCTATGAAATTGAGTCATATTCAGTAAAATATAATATGTGTTCTGTTGGGTTTGCTTGTCACATTTAAAGTAACTTTTGACAATAACCGTTAAGTAGATATTAAACATACTTTTCATAAACCTCATGTTTTTTTATTTTAAAAAATGCATTGATCAGATGTTGTGTTCTAATCTTAAATCTGGTCGATCTCTCGTCAGCAGTAAGGAAAAAAAATCATAAATAACAGATAAAGGATTGAGAATCGGTTTGCGTCTAATTATCCTGTGTTAAGTGTTTCATTTAGTGACCTGACCCACTGAAATAAATAAACTTTTTAATAATATTCTAATGTATTGATTATGACTATGTATCGTTACATTGTACATGTAGAAGTGAAATTATCATTTATTGGCGAAATAAGAAGAGTTTAAGATGTCAGTTTTCATCAATATCATTATATCCTCTATAAAAAAAGTAAAAATAAACAGAAAATGATAAAAGGCACTAAATATTTCAGCTGAACAAATTTCTGAACAGATATTGATGTTGACTTCTCTAGTTTTTTCTAGATGTTGTCCAGAAGCACAACATTGGAGAAACCCTGAGCAGCTTTTATAGATAAACATAAAAATGACTTTTGGTGTTTAAGATGTTAGCATAACATTCAGCCTGTGGTGACTCCAATAAGTGAGGAGGGAGAGAAAACGATAGTAGCAACACTTTGACTTGGAAACCGTCTCTAACGACCAGCAACACGCACATAATGCACTCTGTGTTTTGTCACCTCTTGAACTCGCTAACAACAGATCATGTTGGACTTAAGAAGCCATCTTCATTCATCTGCTGTCAGATGGCTTCTGTGCATTCGCACGGCTACACTTCTACTGTGTTTTAGCAGCGATTGTCAGTCAGAAATTAGGACCTTCTAAAAATGCGAGGAAGTGCCAGCGTTTGGAGTTTACTTCCTTTGGAGTTTCTTCCGCTTATTAAATCAGAAAACCTGAAGAAAAATCTCCACTTCTCCACTTTAATCCAGCAAATAAGAGGCTGGAGAGAATGGAGGTGAATGGTTGACAATAGTTTTTAATTAAAGCACTTTCTAAGTAGAAAATCTCAACCTGTCATTCTTTATTCTTGCGTCAAAAAATGACAATGATTGCTTTTCGAAGTTCTACTGGTTTGTAAATCCTGTCTCTTGTAGGCGACTAAATCATTTTATCTGAAATGTCCTGATGACATTCAAAATGTTTTTTTGGGGTATTTTTCGAGAAAGAAACATTTTCTGTTGTTTACTTTAAAACTATTTTGAAAAAATATTAGGTTTCTCAATAAAAAGTTTTTGCGCTAGAAATTAGAATTAGAATTATAAAATTCAGCCGTATAGAATTAGATATATTTTACAAAATTGCATTGACAACACGCTTTTCACATCACAGGAGCCACATGATCAACAGTCAGACGTTACTACTGGTGAAGATGACGAAGACGACGACAGGAAGTAATATGAGAACGATGGTCATTGTCTCACAGCATCATAAATAGTTGTTATCCCAACATGTTGAATCAATTACTCTTCTGTAAAATCACTGATTACATTTTCCCCAAAACGCCACATAGGTAGCCCCTCACAATTAGGCGGAGCTTGTCCCTATGCCTCTTCTGACTGGCTGATAGATGGACTGGCACCATGGATGAATTATGAATATTTACCCGGTATCTGCAGTGTGATTTTAATTTCTTTCCTTATTTTTTGGAAACACAGCAATTGCGAAATTCTGTTTTTTCGACATCAGCAGAATATTGACAAAGATTTGCGCACATTTGAAACCGCAGCCACCGGCAGACAGAGAGGACAGCTCTCCCTGGTTAATGGCTTTCTTATTCTTTCCATCTTCTCTTACAGATGCATATCAATACGTATCGCTTCGTCTGCATAGAACCTGCCACATCCAATATCTCCTGGACATTTCACATAATTATTATTTTCAGGAGTCGCTGAGGTCTCACAGAAGGGAATGTAAGTGACAGGCATTTAAAATGGTTTTTAAATCATGCAGGATAACCAGGGCCTTTCAGAAATAATTGTGTCAAACTGCTTTTCACCTTTTTTGCCAATCAATATGCGTACTTATTCATCGGTGGAGCAACTCCCATCAAAAGGCAACGCTGCTCTTTAATATACATGCTTGCATTTTAATGGGCTACTTTTGCAACAATGCGGGAGACAACAATGTGTTTCTGTGTCATGTTCTCCTGAAAAATGATGACACGTCCGCTTTTCTCAACCCCTCCCCCAGTGCACCTATACGGTACATGGTTAACACACACATGTGCACGTCCACACACACGCATGCACACGCACACACACACACATGCACACTCACACTTTGTTCAGCGGTGGCCAAAGTCAACATAATCACATTGGTTTTGTCACATGGCTTGTAAATGATTTAGAGCTAGATTTCATGCATGCTTTCATACTAATTCACTCATTTGTAATTTTTTTTTCCATTTTGGCAAAGAGGAAAAACTCTGACAGCGTCGAGACTGACTCCACTTCCGCTGTTAAGCTTCCAAACAGGAGCAGGAGAGAGAGAGGGAGAATCTTTTCATTTTCTTTTCATTAAACTTATTGCCACTTTCAAGGAGCTTTGGGGTTTATATATTAAATAATGCATAATTTCATAATTATATGGAATGCATGGATTTTTTTAAATGGGATACAGGGTGAAGTGGTGACTTTAATTAGATCAGTGTGTAAGATATCTCTGGGGTATGATAAAACAATGTTAAATATCTCACAATGACAGGAAAATATGTTGAAACAGATAATGAAACACAAATAGGGTCTCACTCCTATTTGTCGAACCATCCCCATATGCATTTTCTGAAATTTCATAATTACATTGAAATATAATCAGGGGATAACGCAGTAAGTGCTAAATAGAACGCCGCCCGTTCCCCCACCTTTCAGCAGCGTACGTTACCACGGTACGGCTGCAGGACCGGAGAGTCAACGCCGGGAAAGAGCAGCAGAGTAAATCAGTGTTAGAGGTAGTAGTGTGTGTTTAGATGCTGTATTTGATCCAGCATTGCAGATGTTCTTATGGATGTATCATGCATATCCATAAGGTCACAGGCACAGCCACATACACGCACACACACACACACACACGCACACACACACACACACACACACACACACACACACACACACACACACACACACACACACACACACACACACACACACGCACACACACACACACACACGCACACGCACGCACGCACACACACACACACACACACACACACGCACACACACACACACACACACACACACACACACACACACACACACACACGTATACAACGATGATCTAAGGCCTCCGATTAAAAGAACTAAGGAGCGCTTGGCGGAGTGAGAAGGGCTAGACGCTCTTACAATTAAAGCAGAATTAAAGATGCACTAAAACACTAACACTTTCCCAAGCAAACAACGCCTGCAGCCTCTTTTGAAATTACAGCGGCCTAATTTGAGATGAAGGACAAACATTGGCTGTGTGTGTGCCACTGCGCGAGTGTTTTTAGCAATCTTTTTTTCCCCGGCACATTATGATTGCCAGCGCCCAGACCCCCTTTTTTTGCTCTATATATAAAGTATGTAAATGTGGTGTAGTGGTGACAGTCAGAGGCATCAATGGAGGCTGACAGCTGAATTATAACGGCAGAGCATTTTTGTTTTAACTGGAGAATGGAAGGTTTTTAAAACTCAACAAACGCCTATAATCAAATTCTCAAGGTTGTTGGTTTTAGCATTGTATTAGCTTAATTGTTTCTGCTGCACCATTGACGTTAATGACACATTCCTATGTAAATATAATATGGCTCCCAGAAGCCATCAAAACATTTTAAGGTCCAATGAATACAGTTGCATTTTCTCCTCTCTGCCCCTCCTCTCCTCCTCATACAGAAATGTCTTTTTATTTAGCAATCTCCGCACATTGCTCAGTGATACAATAAAAAGGAGGGGAGATTGATTAATAGAGACTTTAACATAGTGATGCACACAGCACTTATACAAATAACCATGGAGAGGCAGAGCTGAGAAGATTGCACCTCTCTTCTCTCCACCTTTATCCCCCACACACACTGATCCATACACACACCATGGGAGGACAAGTTTAGCCTTTTCTTTGTTTTTTTTAATCCTTATATGGAACCATATATTGGCCTAGAATGACACCCTCTGAACAGCACAGTCATGCATTGTAAAGGCCTGTGGCACAGATCCATCACCTATGATTGAAAGATAATGAAACTGGGGATAATATTTTCTCATCATTCAGAGGCAGATGAAAGAATTTAGAGTAATATAAGAGAATACATTAAAATCAGACTCAAAACTTATTAGTATGTCTATGACAAACAGAGATGTCATGAGCCTAAAAGCTGACATGGAGCCTTCTGTGACCATTAATCGTTTTCTGCTGGATCATGTTTTTAGTTGCTGGAGGTTTAAGATGTTTTTGAGAGAATGCTACGTTTGTAAATGTTCATCTACTAACCTGACAGAGTCGGAAAATAAGACTTATTTATGAATATTATGCTGGACTCTCAAGGTTTAAGGTTACATGACATCACAGTCAGGAGCATTTATCTGATGAAGACAAAGCATCTCATCAAGAAGAGCACAGAATGTTTTTTTTGTGTATGTGTGAGTTTGTCAACGTCATATGTAAGGCACCCAAACCAAAACCATGCAAGACACACAGAGGAAGAACATCAGCAGCATCCTAAAAATATTCAGGGTTCTTTGCAGTGGAGAGCAAGTTTTCAAGTTATAGAATAATAAAAGGGAACATCATGTTTTCCAATGCCTTATGGGGGAAGAAACACACACCTGATATTGATTAACATATTGATGGGTGAGTGATAACTTCATATTTCATAAGTTATATGAAATATGTATTTATTTTTGTAGTATTTTTACAGAATCAGACATTATTTTGTAAGATGTTCTTTATTGCTTTTTGGCATAAAGTTTAGTTTAATTAATTCACATAAACTATCAGTTTTATTGTATGTCATTACCTGATCAATTCTGAGTTTTTGGGTTTGTACTCAAACTTTTTATTTGAAACATGGCCTATAGAGTACTGCTGGGCTTCCATCTTTATATTAAGATAAAACCAGTAAAACCAGTAAACAAGTCCTGCATTTTTAGAACCTCCTGATTGGAAAAGGTGGATTATCTTTGTCTCTGTTTAAGGGTTACTTTCTATTGAAAGAGCATCAACAATCAGCATTAGTTTTCTTTTTTTTTTTGCTGTTGTGTCAAAACAATGAACCAAAACTGAGTTATGCACTGACTGCATGGTGACTTATCTGGACTGTTATGCCCATATAGCAGACACATACATCTTTGAATAAATCTTTAATAATGTTCAGTTTGTGTGCTATAGATTTCATGTGTGGTGGTGAGTGACTTCTTCCTCTGCTGTTTGAACAACTGAACAGGCTGATATGAGCAGAGTCATGACAAATCAACCCAAATATAAGTATTACATTTTTTGTATTAGAAAATGGAGGACAAAACTGTATTCACAAAAACTAAGTTTAATTCTGTACTTCTGTAACATGAAGTAAAATTGCTGACTCGAAAAGTTATTTCAGATATGACAAACATTTATCTCTCATTTGTTCTTTACAGCATCAGAAAAGCAGCAGAAACATTGTTTCCCTCATCCTGAATGTGCTTGTCGTGTTGCAGAAAGGATCATCTAAAAGCAACTATTATTCATATCATAAGAACAAATGTCTGCAAACCAAATCTAAAACTGATTTGAGAAATAAGATGTGATGGATGTTTGTAAGAAAACGTTTCCTAAAAAAATTTTTTTGAAAAATGTTCCTCCAAGATTTACTGTTATTGAGAAGTTTTATTATTTTGGAGTGTAAAAAACTGTTCATATCATCAACAGATAATTGTGATCACAGTTTGCTGCAGAATGCCTGTGCGGCGTTTGGAGAGACATTTTATAAACTGAAGCTGTTTCAAAATTAAAGCTCAAGATCTTTTTTTTTTTTTTTTGAAAATTCTCACTGAACACAGACATTCACACACATTTTTACACATATTGCACAGATCTCTGATGCATCATCTTCCTCTGTGCTCTGGGCTGTAACGCTTGCTTTCTTAGTCAAGTAGAACAATCTCATTTGCAAGGAAACAAATAAGGGGGAAAAAAGATGTAGCTGTAACAATACCTCCAATTCCACCCTTTCTTCCTCATCTTTTTAATTTACAATCCAACGTGTAAAAATAAACATTGCGGGCTCAATTTGGTGTGGTTTTCAGCCGTGGCGTCTAATCCCCCACCCCAGCCTTTGCTGTGTGCAGAAGGTTGTGGATTTTCCTCAGGGGAGCGAATTCTTTTAGATTAACAGTAAGGTGGGCAAGGAGACATGGCTCGCTGAATGACATGCACACACATGCATACACACACACGTACTCACACGGTTCAATTTCCATCATTTCATAGTACTTGACAAGTACTTATCACAAATTTTCACTCATAATCACAAAACCCATATCCTTTACCCACCAAGTAACATATTTATTTAAATCTTTAGTTTTTCACCTATATTGTTTTGGTACATGCCTAATCCTCAATTTGAGCATTACCCAAATAAAACCTTCATGCTCCAAGGATCCCCAAAGGAAGTCACTCTTTGCCTAATCTGGCTGTCAGACACACAACCTCGCATACAGAACGAGATTCTTATTATTCTGTCCCCCAAACAAAAGTGCGCATGCTAGAAACACTCCACCATAAGCCATTGGGTGAAAAAAGAGAAACAATCAACTCTTATGTAAACCAAAGATTAGATTTTTTGGCTTGACAAGGATTACTGTGCTACAAAATAAATTTAAAAACGGCAAAAAAAAAAAAAAAAAACAGGCGAGAGAAAACACCGGAGCGTTGTTTGACTCAGTGCCTCAGCTCTACTGTTCTTCGACTTTTTGACCTTTTGTTTGTAACCTTAAAATGGTAGTCCAGATATGTATTTGTTAAAATGTTGGAATGCTGAAAGCAGGTAAAGGATTCCAATATAAAATATTCTGCAAAACAGTACCAAGAACAACCTTCTTAATTTGCCTGCGGTCTTTCAAAAGTCCCCAACCAAGCTGGTCACATCCAACAAGATCATAGCTTTCATAAACAAAGCTGACATTGCAGAACCAAAGCAGCATTCAGCAAGGTCAATGCACTGTTTGTATCTTTGTAGTTTTGTTTGTTTTGTGTCAGCGATGGAAAGTTTCACACCAACTGAGGGGACATTTAGTACATACTTTCACAACAGATTATTGAAAGCAAATTTCCACAATCTATTCTTTAATCTGGCATAAGGACATGTAATTATGTGACTCCAATAAAACGTCAGCAGGAGGTCGTCTAGCCTTATTTATTTTTTTAGATCGCTGGTCATGATCTGTGTCAGAACCATAGTCAAGAAAAACACAGTGTGTAATGAAATATGAAGCACGCAAATGTGTTTGTCAGATTTCAGTATTGTTGGGTAACTTAATGTACTTTAGTTAAGAACATGGACAGTCAAAGGGACACAGGACAATGTTCCACCAGCCATCAGATCCTCCAGCTGGGAACTTGGTTTGTTTTTCTGTATGTTGACTTTTACCGGAGGGTCCCTGGGCTGATGGCGGTCAGAACAATGGTGGGTCAACTTTAAACCCCCAGTGCCATTGCTTATCCAATTCTTTAGAGCTAAATGCAAAAGTTTGGTCGTTTATTACAAATAAATGGCGGTTTAAAGGTAAATAAAATGGCACACAGAAAAGTTGATTTCACATTTTTGGCACTGGGTTTTTCTTTTACTTTGTTTTTTATTAAATAGTTAAAACATCAAAATAAAACAAACAAGCTAAACAAATGAAGACATGTGGTGGGAAAGGATGTTAAATGTCTAAAATAAATTTTTTTTTAAAATCTAGTCTTATTGATATTCTCAGAAATAGAAACACGAATGGAGAGAAAAATAAAATAAAGCAATTGCTTTCTTATATCTGCTAACATTATTTAGTCAAACATTTACCTTCCAACTTTGTTTTAGATATCGCTTCTCCCAGGTTAATTGAGTAACAATCATATTCAATCTTCTGACTCAATATGAAGTGAATCATTCCAGCCTTCTCCCACCAACAGGGCCGGGAACCTGACAGTCCCAAAACAATGAAAATGATCTGCCATAAAGTTTCCACAGTACCTCCAACATGACTTTTTGGATTACTGGTCTTTTTGCTTTTGTTTTGTTTTAGGAGTAATAAAGAAACAAACAATGTTTTTCCATGCAAATTCCCTCCATATACATGAGCCTGAGGTTGTTACCAAAGCTCTTGTTAAACTATTCCTGTTCACTAATAATTATATTTGCTTTTTTTTTTTACATTTTGATTTAATGTAAAGTGTAGATTTTTTTTATTTCTGCAGCAATTAATATAGTCTCACAATTAATCTTCTGTTAATTTTAGATTCAGAAGAATCAACCATAAAATTATTGGTATGACATTCTCCTGGGTTTATGAAATATTATAAAATAATGTCCTTACTTGACGGTTTTTTTCCAACTAATTTTTTTAAAAAAGTTGTTTGTTGTTTGATATAAAACAATATTTTGTATTTTTTTAAGGAGCCAGTTGTTAAATTGTCTATCAATCACAGCAAGTTTAATATAACACAGGTTAAATCAATATATATTAATATAGCTGTTATAAACTGAGTTACATACTGATATATACCAATATTGTTGCATAATTTGTCTTTTCCTGTAGTGCTTTAAAAAAGTCCCAAGAGAAGCCATTGAACTTGTGAGTAATTGCTCATTTATAGGTGGAAGCAGAAGCTACACCTAATTACCTAAGGCTAGCTTACCAATCTTCATCTTCCAAAAAATATTGGCCTAAGACATTTTTGCCAAAAGTGATCTTGGAAAATAAAAAAGAAGAATGAAAATAATAGAAATAAAGAAAAAAGAAAAGCACCACCTCTTTATTGCTGAAAGATGATTTGGACAAACATTTTAAAAATAAATAAATCACTTTTTGGCCAGAAATGACCTAGGCTGTTACCTTAGGAAGGTGAGGATTTGGGGAGCGGACAGGCCGGACTGTCTGGTTCTTCTCTTCACGCTCTGTCCATCTCTGACTTGAGGACAAGAATGAATGAGGAACATGGACAGTCATTTTGCCTGGGTTTGAGTAAACACTCAGTGAAAAGTCTGGTGGCATCGCTGCACCAACCAGTGAATGACAGATGCAACAGCATTAGCTGGATGATTAAAGCCCAATCGTCTTCAAAGATGGTTGTGGGGGGAGCGGTGGGGGATTTTCATCCTGACATTTAAAGAACAAACACATTGCCCAGTTGGGTGGCATATTTGCCTATTGTTCCTTTTTAAGATAAAATTTCAGTCCATGTGGAAATTCTAATCTTCTCGCTTTGCTACTGTATGTTTCTCTTTAGGTCTCTGTCGCCTCTCTGTCTCAGAGCCCGTTGATCACGTTCATTGTGTTCCTATGGATCGGCGTGGCTGCATATGCATGCATCCCCATGTGTGTTCCTGTCTATAAAGCCTTGTTCGGGAAAGCTCGGTCCAACTCAGGCGGTGGCCTGTGGCCACATGGAGTGGTCTGATAGAGCACTGAAGTCTGCAGGAGTCACACACACTGCTGATCTATGGTGGGGCCTCTCTTATCGGAGCTGACAGCACAGTAAGCTAGGATTAGCATCTAGATCTGTGAAGACCGGACTTCGACGCCGGGGACAACGGTGACAGAATACAGGAGGGTGGAGGATAAAGAGATGAAGATAGTGGTGGTGCATGGACAGATAATGGAATGTTTCACTAACTTCTACAGTAAAAGGTAACATTCCTGCCAGCACTGATCTGAATTGCTTCTCCTCACCCTGCTCTTTTCATTGTCCCATTTTCACTTTCATTCTTGTTCTTCGCGAATAAAGAAGCTTGAGAGGAACATTATCAATGGCTTCTTGGACATTTTTGGTGGTCTGATGTGAAAGTCACACTTCAAAAACTCTAAAACATCACACTGGCAGAGCGGGCGAAGTGCGCCCTGTTTTTGAAGTCTTTCTTTGAAAAAAGGGAGGCAATCCCTTGGCCCAGGGATCATATTCTATTTACGTTCCCTTTGCCAACGACACAGGCAATGCTGGCCAAATTCACAAAAGAAGATCCACATTGGAAAATCCGGCTAATCCCTGATTGAAAGTTCATGTGTTGGCTTCGATGGATAAGCTCTGGCAGATTTTCCCAGGAAAGGGGAGTAAAGGAAAAAAAAAAGAAAAAAAAAAAGCAACAACAAAACTGGGATCCTTTTTGGTTAAAAAGTGGACTCAGTGTCAACGGCAGGGAACAGTGCTCCAGTCTTCCTGTTACACGCAGCCTTTCAGGCTCAGGGCTACAGTCGCCTCTCCTCTCCTTATGTCGTTGTCCTCAGAGGTGCTCAGCTTCAGACCGTTTCATTGGCCAGTTTGGCCTGATTCTACCTTACATAGCGTAGCTCCTTTTTCAACTACTTTTTTTTTTACATCCATTTTTAAATATCTCCATTTCTGAGCAACTCGTTTCCCACTCGTGTTCCCAGTCTGTTTTTTGCTCTTTTCTTCCATCCTTCCCTCTCTCCCTGGCTCTTCCAGGGGTGGTGGCTATGGCTGGAGAGTCTGCACAGATGGCAGGCCAGCTTGCCTTCAGGGGAAGGGCTCCACAGCTTAAACTTCCTCAATTTTTCATCTTTGCTTCTTCTCTTTTCTTCGGCTCAAACTTTTGGCTTGCAACTTTTCGTTGCTGGCGAGAATTTATCTCACTGTGCATGATGTGATGCTGGAGAAGGGGGTGGGTGGGGATGAGCTGTCCTTAGATCAATAGGGGACATCAGAATCGGCGGAAACTCCACACAGAGGCCAGAGGAATGTCAGCCATGCCTCTGAGGGGGTACTGCTGATAATCTGACACTTGAAGTTGTCACACAAAGGATAAATAAGCCTTCATTATTCAGGCATGCATGACATTTTTTAGTTTATGTTGTACTTGATTGATAAATAGCATAGGTGCCAGTGAGGACTTTAGTATGACAGTAGAAGCTTTAGCAAGTACAAGTGTCATTAAAAATCAGAGTTTTCTGCCTGGTGTTAATAAGTCTGCTCTTCTTCAATTTTCTCTAAAGATGACTCTGAGATAAGAGTAAGATTACCTCTTTTTATCTCCCAATAGATATCATTTCACACTCCAGTCAGCGGGAGCAACGATCCTCTAATTGCTTGCTATACTTAAAGCTGCCACCAGCAGAAGTGGTCTTGTTAGCAGCAGCCCATCGCCTCTTCATGGGATCAGCCCAACAACTTGACCCCTGTCAAGTAATCACCTGATAGCCAGAGCTTTGCTTTGGGTCTCCTTACATTCAGCCCTGCGAACGCTTCAAGTTTCCCAGCACAAGCAGCAGGTTCATTTCTTTTTATTACAACTCAGGAAAGTAAGTGTGCAAACAAAATAGGTCTTTTCTAGGATACAGTGGCTGCCAAAGTTACATGTTTTATTTGAACTTTTTTACCATCAGCGAAAAATAAATAAATAAATAAAATAACAAAAAAAATAAAAAATTATATATATATATATATATATATATATATATTTAGTGGTCTTTAGCTGAAAATATTTTCATTTTAATTTTTTTACTTTAAAGGTTTTATGCATTTATTATTACTATTACTATCATTAGCACTACTATTTTTATTTTTTTTTACATGTAATAAACATTTAAACCTTTCTGCTTTCAACAGAAACATTTTTCAAAGATGTAAGTTTAAAAACTGTGAAAAAACAATAATTGTGAAATTGAGTTTTTTCAAAAGCTGCTTCGAATGAAATATTCTTAGGAAAATTATTAGCTGATTTAAAAGAAAAATCAGCTTGGCACAATACAATAAATTGTGAAAGTAATCTTTTAAAATATTCATTAGTCATATTGAATGAAGTATATCATCAGTTCAGTGTTAGATATCCAAGAAATATTTACTTCTCAACAGAACACACATGCACACAGACCACAGACGCATGTATATATATATATATATATATATATATATATATATATATATATATATATATATATATATATATAAATTTCACATGATTTTGGACATACCAAATGTAATATTTTTTTCTGGCTGTACATTTTGCAACAAGTAGTATCTAACATTTTACTGGGCTCATTAGTCAGACAAAAACAACCAGAATAATAATATTTAGTAAGGCTGACATTTATATCTTTTACAATGTACATATGTTCACCACAAATGAACAAAACTCTTCCTCTCAGACAAAACCTCTCTTGCCTCAGAAGGCCTCATGAGCGCAAAGTGAATGTAAGAAATCCTAAAACCCTCAGCAGCACTCAGAAAGTCTTCCAGACGACTCAGTAGAATATTAGATGCTTAGAATAAGGAGAGAAAGAAGAGATGCTTTGTTTGACTGTTTCATTACGTTACGAGGAAATTCTTTTTAAGACGTTTTGGTCAACAGAGTAACTTAGTAAAACCAAAAGTGGTTGTTAGGTCTGCATACAAATAAAGTCTTGATAGAAGGAGCAACATATTAGTGAGATTTAGCTCCTCTGTCCTGTATTTTACACTATAGCATCTTACTCCCGATAATATATTTTTTAGTAGTTTTCATTAATCTGACTGTGGCCATGTTGTCATTGTACTGCTGATGAGGTTTTGTGTGCGAATTAACACTCACCTTGACCTGTGACTTGCACTCTCAATTACTCATAAAATTCTAATTATATAGAGAGATTATAACGTTTTTAAATATGATTGCAGCATTTAATACACTTTAAAAGTTGTACGTGCCGTAGACTGGCTTTTTTTTTTTTTTTTACCCCAATGTTCCTAATTAAAGCTTAGAGGGGATTTGTCATCAGTGTGCTTCAAGCATGTCCTAATTCTCATTTTCATAAAACATCTGTGAAATAGTCTATATTGAACACACATGATGGATACTTTATATTCTTTGTGTGGATGTTTAAAGGACATCTTCATGTGCTGTACATGTGCCATCAGCAGAGGTTGGGGGGGAGAGGGGAGAAAAAAAGAGAGACAGACAAGAGAGAAGGAGAGCATGAAGGAGAGTTGAAAAATGATTCTGGACTTTGTCAGAGAAATCAATTGAGAAACATACAGACACAGGCAGCAAATTGGGTGATAAGACCCCCGTGTCCTCCCTCTTCTTAACGAGAAGCACTGAAGCATGAGGGTAAATAAAAGAGACATCTCTCCATTTCTGCCTTTCTTATATTTTGTCTCTCTCATTTTTTCCCCCGTCCGTTCTGTTGCTTCGTCCTCTGCCGACGATGCGTCTGTTTGTTTCATTAAAACGGATCTCCCCCCCCTCCCTTCGTATCAATACGTTTTTGCATGTTAATGTCAGCTGACAGGATGCGGCCATTACTGCCGTGTCTGCACGGATTCCCATGCATGTGTGTGCAGGTGCATAATGCGATCTGAAGGGAGGCCCTTCCTCACTTCTCAAGGTTGAGGGACAAGCGAAGGTTTGGAGCATCATCTGCCTGTACGTGGTGTTAGACAATGTGAGCAGGCTGTGAGGGCTCTGAAGTGTCCTTAAGGTGTCGCAGAGAAGGACCCTTCTGTAACCGTGTGGGAACACAAAGCTTTGTCTCCCCATGCCAGATGGACCCATGCTTTTCCCCACACTCTTGCTCTCACAGCTAAGACCTAGGCTTTTCTCCCTCTTTTTTTTTACCCCCCTCCCCCCTTCACCTCCCTCCCTCCAAAAGAAAAGCGCTTTGGCTGAAGGAAAACCACAGCTGAATTTTATGGTGCCGCTTCTTTTGCCAAGCTGATTTTATAATTCAAAGGGACAGAGTGGAAATGTGTGCGGAAATGCTGTTTCTGAGCCGAGTGCCTTTTTAGATGCAAGTTTTGCAATGGTAGAAATATTTTTCTCCTGCTAATATTTCCATTCCCCCATGTGAAATGCCAGAGATATCCAGTACTGCAGGGAAGCGGGAGCTCAGTGGGTGTTTGGTGTCCGCTTGGAGCAGATCTGCTGGGGCCTGATTCCTGAGGGGCCTCAGTGAGGTGACAGTAGATCACACCACACCGGGTGTGTGCTGATGAGCTACAGCTCAATATGAGCACATGAGTGTGTGTGTGTGTGTGTGCGTGGGTGTGTGTGTGTGTGCGTGTGCGTGCGTGTGCGTGTGTGTGTGTGTGTGTGCGTGTGTGTGTGCGTGTGCGCGTGTGTGTGTGTGCGTGTGTGCGTGTGTGTGTGTGTGTGTTTGTGTGTGCGCACATACACGTACTTTACATTCATTCATACAATTTATTTTAAAAAATAATCATTTATCAGTTTTCATTAAAAAATGTATAGAATGTTTTTTTACATGTTACATTTATCATTGTAATATAACATGCTGAGCAACTTCTTACATGTTTCCACTTTTAATTTGACAGTTTACTGTTGGTAAAGAATGGAAGACTTCCTTTGTCTTAATATCAACAATATTAATAAACATTATGACCCAGTCTTACCATGCATTTGTTTTTCTTTTTTTGTCTCCTCCACTTTCTTCTTCTTTTCTTTTATTTCAACATTTCTAATAAATGATTGGGACTCAATCATGAAGTTGTTTCACTCCTAACAGTTCTGTAGACCCAGTTTAATTTGTTCTAAAAACAGTTGCTGTGGTTCTCTCTCACACTGCACTGAGTCAAACGGTCCAAACCTTTGACAGATCTGTTCCCCTCCTTCCCTGTGGTGGCGCTGCAACAAGAACCACTCAAGGAAATGACATAAAAACCCCTGAAGAAAACTCTGAAGGCAACTTCAGATTTGAGCTGTTGTATAATTTTCTTTTGTGTTTTGGTAAAAGATTATGAGCCATTTCTCCCACCAGCTCTAGAATCACACTTTGTTTTGGTTGTATTTACCATGATATCAGTAAATACTGATGCCATCAGTAAAGTCAACATGGCACTCAGGACCAGGTGACTTTTGAGCTACACTCAGTTCTTTTTAACAATCTTTTTTTAATGCAATCACAGGTGAAAGTAAGCAGGTAGGTTTAGCTCATTCCAGTTAAGGTCCTCTCCAAGTTATGGTGACATATACAAATGACTGGTTTCTATGTTAATGTCACACACAGTATGTATGGCTTTTATGCTTTCTAGACCAGAGGTCTTCAAATCCAGGCTTGGAGAGCCGGTGTCCTGTAACTGTTTGGTGTCTCCATGGTCCAACACACCTGAATTAAATCCCTGAGTCACCTCCTCAGTGCAGCCTGGATCTCTAGAGTCCTGCTAATGACCTCATTATTACACTCAGGTGTGTTATAACAGAGACACATCTCAAAGTGGTGGGACACCGGCCTCTAGGCCTGAATTTGAGGACCCCCTTTTCTAGACAGTATGAGCCAGTTAAAGGAGTAAATAGTAACTTCTGACTTTGTCTTAATTTACTGCCACCATTGAGGAGGAGTCGATAGCATAGAGCTCTGCATTGACAGAGAAGTGGATGTTTTGTAGTTAAAGGGAGCTTTTGATTTACAAACCAGGAACATCCGACATCTTGTCCTCCGGCTGCACCACAGAGACACCTTCAACACATACATTTTGATTGAATGTTCTAAAAAAAATAAAGATTTAATTAGGTGCAAGGATAATAGTTTGAACCATAACCTACTGCAATGCAGTGATACATGCAGACTAAAATGTTATTAGAAACTTGCAGATCAACAGGGTACTAACCCCCCCTTACTTTAAATAAGTAGACAAATGCAGCAGCACAGCTACACTTCCTTGACCGTTTTACAGCAACACCTCGCACCGAGCAGAGGGAGGACATTTACTCCAGGGACAGAATTAACTTGCAATTTTCCACTTCTCATTACAATTCAATAAAAGCCAATCTGCTCCTACCTTTAGAGCACTGTTTTGGGTGGATGCTTTCAGGGGGCCTCGCTCCACTCTGAGCCCAATTAAGAACATTTAAACATATTAACATCTCGCTAGCTCTTCACTGTCTGGATTACTAGTTAAAGAAAATCAGTTTTTATATCACAACTCTGCCTTTTCATCTAATATTTTGTCTAAAATGTTTACCATGCATGATGTTTTCCTCCCCTCTGCAGGATATGAGGACCATATTAGTATATTTACCATTAATACAAAGAAGTTACCATCATGGCACTGACCTCAGTCTGATTTACATTTTGTTTAAACATGTACAACCATTTGATTCCCATCAGTGGAGAAGAAAAAAGCATGTTGTTATGCTTTGATGCCTTGTATGCCAGATATAACAGTGCCACTGCTACAGAATATTCTCATCAGCCCTGTTTAGTCCGCTGTAATCACACTCTGGTTCATTTGTGTAGTGAGTCCGGTTCATTTGGGGAGATGTGAATATGTAATCAAACTGATGTGGAACTCTGGTCTGCAGGATGTGGACTACAGCGCAGGGCATCCTGGGTAAAGACAACTAAAACAAACCTGTGTGTGTAGAATATGGCTGATGGTTTGTTTTGACAAAAAGAACACAGAAAAATCCAACTGCTAAAATCTGACATCACTCCATTTTTGTTTCAGGAAGAAAGAAGACAGTGTCTTCGTCAGAGTTTCTTTGGTCTTTAGTGCAGCGCCACAACAGGTGATCGCAGGAGTCGAGTTTTTCAAAGGGTTTATAATGACTATGGCTAAATCTAATTCCAAATTTCTCATTGAAAGTAGAAAACGTTCAGCCTTTGTTCCCAGTACCCAAAGAAAACCAACAGATGCAAAGGATTCACACCAGAGCCAACATCCATTCCCTCTTTTGATCATGTTTTACTTAAAATTATGCAGAGCTTTTATTTCCATTTGGCTTATGCTCTATAAATCAAGACCAGGGTCACTATCTTTAGCATTAAAAATTCATAAAACCACTACAAGGGAAATGAAGAATTTATGAAACACATCCTAGATCCCCTTATTACTGTAAAATTGCTGATTCTCTGATGGGTGAAGGCGAAAGCAAACAATGATATATTCTCCCCTGAAAGCCAAACTCCAAAGAGTTGTTTTGAGCACTCTGTAATGGAGAGCATCAGAGTAAACAGCCTGATGATCTTTCACATACTGCGCCACTTTCATACCAGCACCAGTGTCTAAAGGAAATTATTATGCATGGAGATAGCAGGCTGTCTGAAAAAGAATAGAGAGGCTGTAGTAAAGGAAGGAGGAGGAACAGAATAGATGAAAATACTTAAGCGTTCAGTTTGAATGGGCTGAGATAAATCTGACTCAGATGTGAGAGAGGCAGATAAATGGACGGATGTGGGGCGGGCGAAAGGGGGGTAGGTAAGTTAAATGACCTGTGATATGTGTAGTTGGATTGTTTTTGAAACAGAACTAATGGTGTTGAAGGTGGTAGAAGGGATATTCTCTGTGACAGAATTTCTTCTGGTTTTTTTTTTCTCTGGACACGAAGATGGCATTTGCCTCCATTTTTAACACTCAGCCACACTTAGGTGCATACTGTAGTTGTGTGATCGTCTTTGTTTCCAAGCATATTTGCGTCTATTGTGCGCAAATGTGTGTGTGTGTGTGTCTGTGTGCGTAAAAATTAATCAAAGCGGGGGCGATGATGAACAGTTTCTGTAGAATTCTGTCAAAGGTTAAGAGCTAGTTATTTTTAAGAATGACATGAATCTCGGGGAGACAGTGATTGCCTAAATGACCACTGTAATTACCAATTACTTTTTGAAGCAGAGAATATATTCACGGCATGTAGCCAGCTAAATACAGACAGGCATTAGCCCATTTACGTACTAATGCACATAATTTAGATCCAGAAAAGGGCAGATGGGAACACAATGGAATATATAATAGATACTATCTAATATAATTCCTAAAAGAATATTGGATTCATTGGAGATGAATATTACTTTGTGTCAGATTGTTTTTCCATAAAACATTCAAAATATATTTCATCTTCCTTCTCTTGGTGCTTTTCTCATTCTCTGGGTTCCTTGCGAACGCCACTGTCGGCGCGCTGTGATCGTTAACGAAGGGTACCGCAAAGGAGACTGCTGTCTGCCTATTTGGCAGGCTATTATCCCCCTCCTGCATTAAACGAGAATGAGGGCTTGACACTTTTCACACAGCTAGCCTGGTATCAGGCGCTAGATTACCTGGCCTTGTCTGAGGCGCACAGTTCAGAAGTTGAAACTTTCATGGCAACACCCACAAACAACAAAAGAGTGCAAATCAGAGAGAATGCGGCGTTCAGAAGCAAAACCTGCTTCTCTGTTTGTCACCAAGCCTCCCGGAGACGGGGTAGGCAGGGGGTGTGGGGCGGGGGTGGGTTTGGGGGGTGTACGGAGAGGAGAGGAAAACAATGGCTGACAGGCCTGACTGGCGAAAGGATATTTACTAAATTAGACATAAACTGCAATGCTCTGCATCTCCGCCAAGGAACTTGTAAAGTCCCATAAATAAGTAAAGCTGAAAGACAGAGACGGAGCACGCAAACAAAAAGTGGTGTACAAAATGTGACTGGAAGTGGGGAGTGTGCACTTCATGCTCCATGCGAGTGTTTGTGCGCGTTTGGGATGATTTCAGTTTGGGGATAATGAGTTGTCGTTTTGCCACACTGCTCTGCTCAGGAACAACCTGTCTCCCTCCTGCGACACACACTGCTCTCTTCCTCGCCACCCTTCGTTTCCAGCTCTCACTCTGTCACCTCTGCTATTGTCAATCTTTTGAGTCCTTCCTTGGCAGGATAATAGGGACACATATTTGCTCTCTATGTAATCTTGTCTGTGTTCTATCTGATACACACTTGGTGGAGAGGCTGATTATTAACGGTTGGCAGTGGGGATCAAAGGGAGACGCAGCACAAGTGAGCGGAGCGTTTTGAAATCAAACTTTGAGCATATGATTTCTCCGGCCCTCCTGCTCCCCTTCCCCCCGTCGACACGTTGCTCACACATTGCAAAGTCATGTCCGCGCCGGCTGCGACCCGTTTGAAAGAGATTAGTTATTCCATGTGGGGTTTTTCTTTAGTGAGAGCTGGCACTACATTGAAAGCAAATCCACCGGGGCCCTGGGATTCACATTGTAATGATAGTAATAGCTATGGGAAGAAGGAAAAAAAAAATACATATTTGCCTCAGAGCTCTCCTCGCCAATATATTATCCCAGCCCTCTTCATCCCCGCACAGCCCCATCACAGAATGTGTCAGGATTTAAAACGGGACAAGATATTTTTAAGAGGCAGAAACAAAGTGTGTTGACTGTTTATTTCTTTCACTTGCTTCCTGTCATCTCATGCCAAAGCTGTTTAGAAGCAGCATTGTTGCTCCTCTCTGTGCCACCAGCTCTTCGTTCTCACTACTTCTTCCCCTTTTATTTTATATTTTAACAATACCTGCATTTTACAGTGGCAGCACTTTTTTTTTAGCTGCATCTTTTTTTTTTATTATTCTTTATGCATCATCAGTTTTGTTGGCAGTTGTTTCAATAGTTAATGTGATAAACTGGAGCTACATTTTGGATGGGAATTTGTGCAAAGCACAGGCTTAAGACTGCGTACCTGATATGATATTATGTATATCAGCTAATTTAGAATTCAGTGCATCTACTAATTGTTTATTTTTTATTAGAGAAATCTGCAAATAAATGTTTTAGCCTTTTGGTCATTTAAAAAAAAAATTGGTGTCAATTATGTAAAATTTGTCTTTTTATTGTAAACTTAAAAAGTCAGTTGGAGTATTGTGTCAGTCAAATTGTCTAAATGCTTTAAGATTTTATTACAGAATGTGTAAAAGGAAATGAAAGGTTATGTTTTAAAAGAAATCCCAATAATTACAGTTTTATACATCCCACAATATTATACTTTGTGGTAATTGTTGGAACACACCAATCCAGGTAAGCTGAGCCCGATGTCCAGGAGATGCAGCTTCTCCTGGACATCAGGACGTCCTGCAACATCCAGGACGGTGAGGAACTCCAGTCAAATCCCATCCACCTCCAGGGTCTTGCAACGGAGAAGCTTTTTAATAAACACCTCCGTGAATTCAGCACTGGAGGTTTCAGAGGCCAACCCAAAGAACAAAGTGTGCTTCAGCTAGAGGGGGTTCACACTGTTAAACCTCCTGAGTAAGGTCTATTCAGGAATCCTGCAGAGGAGAGTCTGCCAGATAGTCAAATCACAGATTCAAGAGGAGCAGTGTGTGTTCTATCCTTTCCATGGAACGATGGACCAGCTCTACGCCCTCAGCAGGATCCTGAATGGCATATTAGAGCTTGCAAAACCAACGTGTCTTGTGGACATGGAGAAATTGTTCAACCATGTCCCTTTAAGCTTCATGTAGACGGGAACTTCACAAATACAAAGTACCAGACTCCTTCATACATCTTGCTCAAATGCTATCAGAGTTTGGTTTGAACTTCTGGAAAGTAAGTCATACTTGTTGGACTCCACTAAGGTTGCCTTTTGTCACTGATTCTGTTCAGAAACTTTATGAACTGAACTTCTAGGAGCAGCCAAGGTGTTGAGGGAATCTGTTCTGGTGGCCTCAGGAGCAGATTACAGCAAAGTGTGAAGTGGCTGGGAAGAAGCTCCAACACCATGGTCTTGAGCTAGAAAAGGGTGGAGCATCCCCTGCAGGTGGAGGAGGAAGAGGAGGCCCTGCCCCAAGTAGAGGAGGTTAAATATTCTTAAAAAAATAGAGTGGGAGATTACTAGGTGGATTGTTGTGGCATGTACAACAATCCAGTAAAGCGATGCAAGCTCTTTACTGGTTTGTCATAGTAAATTGAGGTTCTCAATTTACTGGTAGATCTACCAGTAAACCTCATCTACACTCACAAGTTCTGGGTAGAGACCAAAAGAAGGAGATCACGGATACAACAGGCTGACATGAGTTTCCTCTGCAGAGTGTGTGGACTTTCCCTTGGAGACGGGGAGAAATTCAGTTCTATGGGAGCAGTGAGAGTAGAGCCACTGCAGCTTTACAGAGTAGAGGCAGAAACAAGCATCTACTTAGGATGTCTCCTGTATTAACATTCAGATTTTGTTAGTTTTGTCCTTTAATGACATTTTGATTTTGATTTAGTTTTTCAGTTATATCTATTTTATTTTATTTTTTTTACTATTGTTGTTTTTGCTCCATTGTATTCCATATTCTGTTCCCTCCTTGCATAGAGCTGTAGACTTTTAACCGCAGTTTGACATCTCTGACAAAGCCTTGTGTCAGCTCCAACCTCAAGGTCAGCATCTCACTGCTTCAGTGGGATCCAAACTCTAAGTCCAGGTCTGCAGCCCTGTCAGTGTCAGGCTCAGTCCAGTTACAGTCTTTAAACTCAGTCTCATGCTCTAGCTAAACAGCCCTCAGCTCTCTGCTGCCAGGTCAAGCTGTTGTCTGTGATGGAGTTGAAAAACCTTCACCCTCTGCTCTTAGCTGACTTACAGAAGGGGGCCAAAGGATTGTCCCTTCAACCAGCCAAGTTCTTCTCATATAGGCTTCACATTCCTCTCCTAGTCCATGTACATCAGGCGCTGGGATCTGCTGGACAAGCACACACTCCTATTCACAGTTTTTTTTTTTGCTCCAAGATAAAGTTTATGCTCCACCCTCTTAAAGGGGTGATAATCAGATGGTTTATACACTCCCTTCTCAGAAGAGGAGAAACAGAAACACACTGACAAGAAAAAAATAAAGCAGAGCCAAGTCGGACTGCTTGTTGTTCCTGATGAATTATCCACAGCAGATCTCTCCTGCATTTCTTTGTTAAATTCAATTTTATTTTGGGCCAAATCAAGATCACAAATGTTCTCAAAGGACCAACTGTGGCAGAACGTCTAGTTAAAACCTATTAACAAGCTGTTAAAATATTATAGTTTCTCTGCATTTGACTTGTACTTCTTAAAATTAAATAACATTTGACATATTTTCACATTGATGTAATTTGATCTGATACAAATAACTTATTTGACAAACAAAATGATATTTTAAGAGGCTAGAGGACCACAGAGACAGTTAAGGCCGACCTGATTTGGTTTGCGGGCCTTGAGTTGGACACGTGCTTTAAAACATGCTTTGTTGTTGTTTTTCTTCTGCTCATCATCTGTCCTGTGTGTCTGGCACCACCTCTGCCTTGGTGTGAAGAGCAGCATACTGAATATGATTTATTCCTTCACACCTCTGATATTAAAGGGCCAGTATTATGTAACATTGACTTTTTGAGCTTTACATCATGTCATTATGTAATTCTCTCCTCATAATTTTGTCTGCAGTGTTGCTTTGATTCTTTCATGCATGTGAAGACTTGATAAATCATATAATCTCCCACGGCAACCAGCTGTCAAACACCTAAGTTGCTTTAGACTAGCCAGCAGCAATTAGCAAACACCTGGTGGAAGTGCACTGTGCTCATTATGGAAGCTACTTCTCAGTGCTGAAGACATTGTCAGAGTTAATAAAGGAGCCATGTTATGATGACTTTGTCAAGTCAGAGTTTTAAAAAGAGACAGTTTTTAAAGACACAGAGGCCAAATTTCACAGCAGTAAGATACAAAATCAATAGCCATATTTGATATATGTAGCAGTTTTTATAACAACTGAAAGCAACTTTGTTACTTGATTGAGGCACAATCAGATATTAAAGTTATCTTGCTAATGTTTTGTTTCCATCTTTCAAGACCATTTTTATGTTGGTTCATTTATTCAGTTGGACTTAGTTTGCTGCTGTGGTGTAATGGATGATGACTGAAACAATGACGTCCCATCACGTCTGCCTCTCTCTGGTATTCACTGGTTTGTTGTTGCAGTACTGTGAATAAAACACTGAACTGGTTGTAATTCAGTCTTTCATGTTGTGTGATTACTTGCTCTTTATTGTTGCTTTAGTTTTTCCTGTTTGCGACACATTAGATACAACTGAAAATTCTAACATGCATTTGGCAGAAGATCTGCTCTGCAAAATAAAGGTACTGATTCAGACAATATCCCAGTCCTGGCAGCAGTGTTCATGGAAACGAGTGTTTTGGTGCAATGATATAGAAATCAGTAAGCACAAGCACATTGTCACAACTGCACAGGAGTGAATGAACTAAACTGTAACCTTTATATCCACAAGCAAAGTAGTAAGTGGTGAGTGTGAAGCCATGGCATTTGAATGACACATTGATGGCCACAGCTCATGTGCGCCATGCCAAGAGTCCAGAAGATAGAACAAATCTGGATCAGAGCGGTCCAAGAGCTTAGTGGGGAGTCCACAAACTGCTCAAAGCTGACATTTGTGCCTCCAGGAGGTATACAAACAGGCATAGGCAGACAGTCAGCCCCCAGCCCCCACATACAACACAGACATAAAAAGATCCTGAAACTATCTTCATCTTCTCTAATTTTTTGGCCCTTTCTCTCGATGGCGCTGTACATTATTTGCTTACTGTACGTAGTTTCTGCTCTGGTGTTCCCCAGAAGACGTGTCATTTTGAGAGTAGAGCTTGTCTGTGTTGTCTGGGGGGACTGAGGAGAAACTGCTGATGTGTTGTGCATCATTTTCCTCCAATAGTTCCGCAGTTCGTTTAATGGACACAGGTTCTTGTTAAATCATGCAGACTGATTGCTTTTATGTTCTACAGTACAGACATTTCTATCCCCTCACTAAATAAACAAAGTATTCAAATGTGGAAAGTACAAGGAGTGAAAACAGTGCCTGAATGATAGAACACAGACAATAATGAAATCTAATTTTCTGATATGAACAAAAGGATTTCATACATCTATAATGGAAACATATCCTCAGACATCACTGTCTTTTATGAGCACAGAAACTGGGAATTAATAAAAGAAATGATGTATTGTGTTCGCTCCTGAATCTAATCCAATAACAGGAGGAGAGATTTTATTATGAAATTATATTTACTCATCTGTATTAATATTTTTGATGAAATCTTAAGATACAAAATGTTATCTGTAGTGAAAACTGATTGTTTTTCCATCCTCCCACTATTAAGATTGAATATATGTACACAAACTGCTTGGAAAATATATATTACCAAACAATGCAAAATGTAGCAATTTAACAGTAAATGTCAGGGAATTATACTTTTTCTGATTTCATTCCTTATTTCCATGACTCTACATGATTATGGGATTTTCAGTGTCTGATTTCCTGTGAATGTCAAGCTTGCTTCTGACAATATTTATGGTGAACGATGACAGACGAATTGACAAAAAAACTCTTACAAAGAGGAAGGAGCCGTTGTTTTCTTTGCTAGCAAATGTTTGCTGGTCTCCTTGGTTTAAAGCATGTTCTGAAGAAATAGTGTGGTCAGATCTGCTGTCAACCCTCAATAATGGCCTTTTGATCCAAAATAGCCGACTTCTAATTGGTTTTAGGATTTCAAGAAAGTTTAGTTATTGTCGTAGAGAGACTGACACGTGTACCAAATTCCAAATGTCTACATTTACATGTCAACAGAGTTTAGGGGGCGCTGTTGAGCCATTTGAGCTTGTCTATTTTAATCCCACTGCAGCATGAAAGTTTCCCTATGGGGTGAATTTTGTGTAAAATTTTGAGAATGTTACATCCAGCTAAAAGTCACTGATTAACTGTAACCAAGTTAAATCAAGTGCATTACTCCCTGTTCAATCTGAAGTTTTTTTCGCCTAATTCCCAGCCATCACTCTGTGATTTTAACATGCTTTTTCACTGTGCTGATTTAATATAGTGTGACTGTGGACGTACACACAGACACAAATGAGAGGGATTTGTTGTACATGGTGCCAGCAAGCACTGATGACTTTCTTAGGGATTCTTTCCAAATAAATTATGCAGCACACAATGAAAGGGGCATGCATCTATTTTAACGAGGATTCTTTGTTTTATACTGTTGCTCGCCATGTGTCATTGACTTAAATGCCTTATGAATACCATTGATTAAATAAATTGGCATTGCATTGACGTACTTATGTGCTTAATATCATCCTTGAGCTTGCCTCTGCTGCTTTTATTGCAAGGGGGAATTAAGAGAAAACAAAAAGATTAAAGCTTTTTTTTTTTTCTCCCCTGTCTTTTGGAACAGTTTGCTGAATTTCATTCAGGGCACAATGTGTTGCTTGCCTTCTGTGCACACAAAAAGCATTTGGTGCTAGACATTAATGTTCTTTTCATGATGAGATCGTCGCTATTTATTAAAGGTAAATTATGATATCTATTGAAATTCTTTTTTATGTTCTCCTTATGTTTGCAATGCAAACTTTATTTAAAATCAAATGATAATTTTTTTTGAGTTATTTATGAGTCTTAATGCAATGGCTGTTTGTGTAAAAGTACTTTAATCAGTCAATGAAAAATAGGTTGATCTCTACTAGAGGTGTGCCGATCGATCGGCCACCGTTCATAATCGGGCCGATTTTCGTGAAAAAGTGCATGATCGGTGATCGGCGATCATTGGCTCTTGTTGCCGATACCGATCACCTGCATCTCATTTCGCAGCCTGTCTGTGCAGCTGGTCTCCTCTTTCCTTCACATTGCGCAAACGCGCAGCAACAAATCCTAAGCAATGTGGAACTATAACGCACTGAGTGAATGGGGAAGTTTGCGTGTTGCGGCGGAAAATTGAAGCACGTCAAAATGCATCAACACAACGAAGCTAAAAACAATGGCATACTTGACGGAGTTTGGCTACATCGAGGATCACTGCAGTAAAAAAGACATATGGAGGATCAGATAGCAGGTAAAGCAGCGCACAGCTACAAACACTCACCCGGATTAGCATGACGGTCAGAAAGCTAAACAAATAACCCGCAAAATTATTTAAGTCTTCGAGCTGCGATGTAAGACGCTGGTTCTGTTCTCGCTGTTGAACCGCTGCTACGCGCTACAGGTAGTAATATTTCACAGATGGAGCACCGCTTCTGCTCCACCTGGTAGTGACTCTCACACCGAACCTCTGCTTAAAGCTGCAGCATCTAACTTAAAAAAAAAAAATTTACATACGTATTAAAACTTTCGCTGTCCTAACATGAGACGGATAATCTCTAAAAAATAATCGATCTCCTCCCTGCTCTGCATAATTACTCCGCTTTGAAAAGGAGCAGGTAGAAGATACATCTTATAATATCCTGCCCCTTTCATACTTGTCGATGTATTATCAATTGACTTTCAGAACATCAACAAGAGACAACTTGTTTCCATTTTTCATTATGTTTAACTATGTACAATTATTTTAAGTACTATTTATATAATCATTTACATTATAAACTATTAAACATGTTATATAGCATATTTTGAAATGAGTTCTGCTTTAATCAATTTTTTAAACTGGTTTACATTTGTAATTTTTTTAATCTCATCATTCAATCCATTTCAAACATTTACTCCACACACAGATAAACAAAAACTATTCCTGGTTGTTCTAATATGTTGTTTTTTAAAATACCCTTCACCTCTTAAATCATAACCACCCTCTCTGTCACCAAACATTTCCTGTATATTGTGTGGAAGTTTTTTATTTCGGACCTTAAACATGAATTGTGTAGTTTTAAATTTGACCAGGTCCCAGAATTTCAGTATATTTGATTTGATAAATAACTGGTTTGTGTGTTCCCAGTATCCCACTTTATAATAATTATGTGATCGGTATCGGTGATCGGTATTGGTGATCGGCCTTCATGGGTGATCGGTATTGGTATCGGCAGGAAAAAACCTGATCGGCACATCTCTAATCTCTACTATGTTTGGCTCCTAGTTTTCCTTTTTCCTCAGAAGTGAAAGAGGAAATAATGAAAGTCTTTCACCCAACAACACCAAATATTACCATCTCTCTCTGATTCTGGAGAGAGATGGTAATATTTTTATTGACAGAACTGGAGACTGTCAGGAAACGTATGGGAGTAACTGTAGTTCCTTTATTCATGTGATAATCACAGTTACAATTAACAAAGGAGGTACTTCTTTTGTCACAAGACTGTAAGAAGTGACACTTTTCATGTATTACGTGCCCTTACATTTTATAATGATGACCAGGGTTCCACTGAATAAAAGCAGTGTGTCATGAAATGCCTCTAGCTCTTCGAATTCATCCCCAAAGTGTTAAAAGTGGTAATGAGTATTTTCTTTATCGTTTCTACCTTTGAAATGTTGGGGCTCTTGATGAGCCTTGTGTTTTGCTTCGTGACATTCTACAGGATGTTTATCAGGTTGTGGAGAGCTCAGATCATATTATAACTAAAACGTCTGCAATCTGAGCTGCTGGTCATTCAATCCAAACTCCTCAACAGGCGTTAACATTAGCAACTATACAACTCACCACTCTCATCTAATAGTTACAAATGGGTTATGTATCAGTCACGGCAATGATATCTGAAGCAAAGAGATGATCATTATTACTTGATTATTGTTAATGGAGGAAGAGGGGTGATAGTGTTTCATGATGGTTCTGGCCTTTGACCCTGCTTGTGTGCCCTGTTTGAAGCTGGATCAAGATGAGTAGGTGGAAGAGAATCTGAGACATAATTATACAGAAGAAAGTGATTCGGAGTATTAAGATGTACAAAATGTGATATTATTATCATCATCAACATTTCTCATGTGATGGTGGGAGCAGAGGCAGAGCTTAGATTCTTTTTTTGTCTTTGCATGTCCAGGATTATAGCAGACGTTAATAAAAGCTGGTTCAAATGTAGAGGTCAATCCTAATTGGTGTGGATCTTAATCTTTCACATTAAAGCTGTAGTACATAACTTTTAACAATATGTTCTTTTACATATTTGTTAAAATTGTCACTATGTTCAGATGATATAATGAGAGATAATCTGAAAAATCGAGTTCATCTGCCTTTTCCCAGTGCTGCAGTAGCTGGTCAAGTTATTAAATAAAATGTTGACAACAATTTGCAAATGACTCACTAATAACTTACAAGATCTCTACTTATATCAACTTCAACTAGTTTAACCTATGGTTAGCTTTCTGTTTGAGTTGTGATGCTTAACTGTTATCCCCAAGGCAGCTTAACGGCAATCAAAAGACAGAAGATAAATTGTAAAGGAGCAAATACTAGAAAATGAAATATTCAAAGATACACATTTGTATGAAAACTAACACAAATCAACCCATTTACATTCCCCCAATGTAAATGGGTGTGTGTGTTGGTAGAGCACACACACCATGTGGAGAGTTGAGATGTAACAATGCAATATTAATATCTGTATCCGTATTGATATTGAAAACAATTGTAGATTGGATATTGATGACAATGTCCTCGACCCATAATGCAGATCTATTCAATCTAATTATATGCTATGTGCTCTGAGCTTTTTTATTTATTTTACATTATATTTAGAATTCCTAAATGCATTTTGGTCAGTTTCAGATCAATCAATCAATCAATCAATCAATCAATCAATCAATCAATCAATCAATCAATCAATCAATCAATCAATCAATCAATCAATCAATCAATCAATCAATCAATCAATCAATCAATCAAATTTTATTTGTATAGCACATCTCAGCAGCAAAGCATTTCAGAGTGCTTTGCATAATTAAACACAAAAACATGCAACATTGAATCAACAATCAAAATCATTAAATTTCCTGCCGAGTCGAAGTTCTGCCCTTATGGGTATCTCATCAAAAATGTGGGGAACTCCAACCCACACCCCTTTTCAACAATGGGGAGGACTCCAACTTGCTCCCCTTTTCAACAATGGGGGTGACTCTAAACCAGCACCCCTTTTCAAACAACAGGGGGACTCCTACCTGCACCCCTTTTCAACAACGGGGAGGACTTGAAACCCGCTTCCCTTTTCAACAACGGGGGGGACTCTAAATCCGCACCCCTTTTCAACAACAGGGGGACTCCAACCCACACCCCTTTTCAACAACGGGGAGGGCTCCAACTTGCTCCCCTTTTCATCAATGGGGGTGACTCTAAACCGGCACCCCTTTTCAAACAACAGGGGGACTTTAAACCCGCTTCCCTTTTCAACAACGGGGGGACTCTAAACCCCCTCCCCTTTTCAACAATGGGGGGGACTCTAAATCCGCACCCCTTTTCAACAACAGGGGGCCTCCAACTTGCGCCCCTTTTCAACAACGGGGGTGGGGGGCTCCAGCCCACACCCCTTTTCAACAACAGGGGGACTCTAAACTCGCCCCCCTTTTCAACAACAGGGGGACTCTAAACCTACACCCCTTTACAACAATGGGGGGGACTCTAAACCCGCATCCCTTTTCTCCTAGCACTTGAACCCAGGTTGGTATTCAAATCCCAATCATTGTTTATGATCCATAAGCAACTCTAAACAGGTGGGTTTTAAGTTGAGATTTAAAGGCACTCTGTGATTCAGCTGTTTTACAGTTTTCTGGAAGTTTGTTCCAAATGTGTGGTTTTAGTGAGAACGTGAGCAGCAGCATTCTGGATCAACTGCAGCTGTTTGAAAGATTTGTTGGACAGACTGTGAAGACATTGTTGCAGTAATCAATGAGACTGAAGATAAACGCATGGACGAGTTTCTCTAGATCGCGCTGAGACATAAGTCCTCTAATCCTGGAGAACTGCACTGACTGAACAGATTAAAGTTAATGTTTTTACATGTTTGACCAAGCTTGTGGAGCTATTGGTGTATTTAAGTGTGTTGTACTGGTGCAGAGTTATCACATAACTGTGTAAATCAGTACATTTATATCTGTGTTTGACAAAAGAAACGTTTTAAATCAATTCAGCTGTTTTTCTGTATTGAATCGGTATCAGTCGATACTAGACCTCACATTTTGGTAAGGGAAAAAAATGGATCAGTGCAGAGGCTACAGTCCTCAACGTGTCCTGTGTTTGATTTCCAGTCTCTGGCCATTTGCTGCATCTAGCTAGTGCAAAAAACCCCCCAATAAACAATACAAAATAAAAACTAACTTTTAGGTAAATAAGATGAATAAATCAAGTAAAGAAACTCATCCCTTTGAAAAATGTCAAATTTTATTCCCAAATATTACCATAAAAAGGTAAATCAAATCTACAGGCCTGCCAGCTCTGTTGACCAATTAAAATCTCCCATGGAAGTGAGCTTAACTTATATTAATATGGCACTGCACTGAAAGATGATTCAGAGAATTTATCTTTTCTACAGTCTTAAGTTCTGAATGTCCTGGGAGAAATAAGGTCAGGGATTAGAGTGAACATGACTGTGGTGTAATCACTACATTTCTGTCCAACCATCCAGGCTGTAAGTATATGAAGGACTAGCGCCAAGTCTGGCCTGATGTTTTTTGTCATCCTGCCAGTTGAAACATCCTCTGGATAGTTCCAAAAACGATGCATCCGCCTTTGATATATTCTTAAGCACACATCAGACACAGTCAAGTATTAATCTGCCAAACTTTCCTGCCAAACAACATCTGTCAGAGAACATGATCTGATTCTCAACTTTTGTTTTTTTAGGCTTGCAAAAATATGCCCTCCCCCCATCCCACCCTCCCCACCGCCCCATCTCTAGAACATTCATCCTCGCAGCAATGCGTGTGTTTGCGCTGTTATTTACCAATTCATAAAAATTCAAATACTCCGAATAAAATGTAGCAAACAGAAGAGCAACTATAAGCATGAAAACACATCAGATTTATTCTGCCTGCCTTGTTTACTGGTTCACGGAACACTGCATGCAAACAGAATGCAAATGCATTTGATTTAATCAGGTGATGCTGAGGTAATTGTATTTGGAGAAATGTCCAAGATTTTTTTTTCCTTTATTATCAGTGGGGAGTGTGTGTGTGGTGGGGATGGGGAGGGGAGGGTGGAGGGGTTATGAAATCCATCTTAAACAAAAGCTATCATCACTTCCAAGCCTTGTGATCTTCTTTTGTCACATGCGGATGTGGATGCGTCTTTAATTTCCTTTCAATTAAAAGTAAATATTCGCCTTTATTTTTTCCCCCACTGTGAAATCCAAACAAGAGGAGTCAACACAAGCAGACAGGTGAGGAATATTCATTTATAACTGCCTGCCATTTTCCCTTTTTTTTCATTGCTGACACTGATTATGTGATTCAACAGGCAGCCCTGTGCCTGCATGCCTTCACCACTTTTATCAAACCCATCCATAAGTTTGCAACAAAAGCAAAAAAAAAAAAAAAAGAAAAAGAAAAAAAAAGGAAAGAAATCCTTCCTACCTGCTTGTCTCGTTCAAAGCCAGACGGAACAGACAGGCAACAGCAAACAAGCACAACATAACACAACTTTACTTCATCATTAAATGGTTGTTAATCCATGTCTCCTGTGGCTACAGTCGCTTTGATCAGAGCAAAATTGTCACAAAGATGCAGATTTTCTGTCCCTTTCGTTGTGTGCTAGCTCATCATTGTATGCATCGTATGTAGCAGTTATAGACAGAAACAGCTGACAATGTAGCCCCTTTATAATAATGGTGTTAGGATGAAGACTTAAAGCAGTTTGAGGGGTAATTATTAAGGCATCAGCGATGAATAATTTTGTCAGGGAACCTGAGAGAACTTGATAAAAATGATTGCAGTTCTGCTTTTCTGTATCCTCACCACTGATCTGAGTTATGTGATATTTATACCATTCCTCAGTGTGAACCTGGCATTGTCCCTCATCGTTGTCCTAACCGTAGGCAACTGGATTTCTGTTGTTTTTTTGAAGATTTCAAGTGACTCACACAGTGGACATGATGGAGGACTGAGTCAGTGACCCCACACCTCCTATTGGTGTGATAGTTCTGATTCAACCTGAACCCAGACCCATAACCAGAACTTAAGATGAAATTTGAATGAGAGGTGAAAGGTCTTCAAGAAATGAGAAAAGAGGATCCGTTTCCTTCTGTTTTTGTTCTTTTTCTAATCGGTTAGGATTGTTACATACCGGATAACTAAAAATTTATATCACTGTTTCACGCTGCACCCCACAGACACAGCTAGGTTGCTGAAAGTAATTTTTCTGTAGTGTGCTTTTGTTAAGTATGTCTTTATGTTGAAGGTGCTAATTATCTTATGAATCCAACGTCCAACACAATGTTTCATTTACACAAGATTTAGTATTAAACTCCAACCTTTATTTTACTGTCACACAAATGCAACATGCATGTTGTCATATTGAAAACAGCCGCTCAGTGTGGCTAATTGTGAAGTGTTCCTCATGTGGTCAGATATGATGCCATCAAATCAAAAATCTATCATCCTGAGGTGAATGAAGAAGTGTTTCCACATTGTAGCATGACATTTAAGAATGGCACGTACAGTTTATGGATGGTGCTATGCTGGACGTTTTTAACGTGTCCAAACAGTATGCTTTGGTTTGGTTTAGCTGGTGATCATGTTGTTTGTGTATGCTAATATGACAAATTTAAGGGATACCGTTTAACACTAACACAGCATTGTCAGGTAATACTATACGTTACTTTTGTATTTGATTGCACTCTAATACAAGAACAAAAAGGAAACACAACACAAATTACTACCTGTTTGGACATAGTTTAAACTTTGAAATGTGCTGTTGGTCCATTCAGCTTGATGGGTTTTTTGACAGATGACCGTATAAATGTCTGAATGATCAAAGCAGTCCTATCCATCCATCCATCCATCCATCCATCCATCCATCCATTTTCTTGCACCCTTGTCCCTTAATGGGGTCGGGAGGGTTGCTGGTGCCCATCTCCAGCTAACGTTTCGGGCGAGAGGCAGGGTACACCCTGGACAGGTCGCCAGTCTGTCGTACAAAGCAGTCCTAAATACTTACAATTATACAAATATTTCTCACACTCTGAACTGCTTCAGAAAATAAACTGTTTGTTATTATGACTTTTACTTTGCTGGTGGTAAATTCTTTTGGCTTCTGTCTCAACAAAGTTGAAGCAGTTGTAAAACAACAACACTGGATTAAATTTTCTAATTTTGCATCAGGAAGGACACTGGTTTACCTTAAGTAATACTGAGTCAAGGACTTGATTGAATTTCACTGATGTCGTTATGAGGTCACATTTCACTGTGTAATATGATATAAATGTAGTTATCCCATCCCTCCCCTCTCCACCTCTCCATGCCCTATGCTGGGGACTCTTGTTTGTGCTTTTAAGCTTTGCGTCTTTCTGTGTGCTCCGGGACAAATGATGGATGGTCCCATCCTTTACAAATGTTTTATTGCATCTGTCATAAGCCAGAGGTGGTATCTGCATACTGCTTGTGAGTTAACCCACCACAATGTATGGAATGTAGGAATACACATATGTGCGCAAACAAAGCAGTTAATGTGAAGTAGTCGAGAGATGGAAGGCCTGTCTGTGTATGTGCACAATAAAAATCATAGCTATGTGTTGGATGTTTGTTGATATTCCACTCCTCCTACGTAGCTGGGTTGTTTTTTATTCGAAAATATCACCGACATTACAAAGGAAGTTTAGTGTGCTGAAAACAAAGAAAAGAACTACAGAAAAATCTATTTTTAGTAGCTTTGTGCAAGTGTTATTGAGGAGGGAAAAAGTTCATTTTTTGGGTACAATTTTTTAAATTTCTTTTATTCTGATTATTTCAAATCAAATTTACTAGTTTTTTAATATATTAAGTGTAATTTGTATTGAAACATATTCAGACTCAAAGCTGGGACACATCAGTGGTTTTCCCTGAACTCCACAGGTGTTTCCAGGCACCTTCTCACAGATCTGAGTTTTTAGATCTGACCACATCTTCATCATAGGGTTGAAATCAGGGCTTTGTGGTAGCCAAGATAAAACATTAACTTTTGGTGTTAAGCTTCTTTGTAACCAGGTTGGCTGTATGCTGAGGGTCACTGGAAGACCAATCTGCACCCAAACCTTTACTTCCTGGCTGATGTCTTTAGCTGTTACTTTAATCATTTTACATAATTTTTTGTCCCCTTATGATGTTATAAAGTGTACCAGTTCCTCCTGCAGCAAAAGAGACTCATTATGTTGCCACTCCCGTGCTTCACAATTGAAATGGTACAAGCATCCCCATTTATCGTCTAAGCGTTGTCATTATGTTCAAGTAGTTACACCTGCTCAGTCTACTGTGTCACAAGGTGAAACACAATGTATAGGACAGACGGTGGGGGTCAATAATCAAAGGAAACTTAAGTCAATTATGTATTTTTCCAGCTTATCTGTCTGGCTTATGACCTTACAAACACAGAGGAGAGTAAAAGTACCTCAAGATTTCCAAAGCCAAACCAACAAACAAAAATTCACACCATTATAGCTCAAGATCAAAACCACTCTTGTATAAAACAAAACACATAAACTACAATCACAAATCTCCCTGACTGGCCACAAAAACAGGTGAAAACTTAGTCAAAAGTAAATGACGGAGAACCTCTACCAAACTCCCCAGGAGCATTAACTTACAAAAGTTCAAATGTCAAAAATGAGCCAAAAATGAGTGAAGCCTCACAGGTCAGATGTAACAAGATCACAGGACAAGTCTCCAAAAACAAACGTGTTTGTCCCTGTGTGCATTTGCAAACTGCAGTCTGTTATTTTTATTTTTTTTTCATATTTCTACTTTTGGAGTAAGGACTTCTTCCTCACTGAGTGGTTTTACAGCTCATGTCAGTACAGGACATGTCTCACTATGGATCAGTTAACTCACAGCCATGACATCATAATCTGGCCTTTCCCTCGTTGTTGAAGGAGACAGTAATTTGTCTGCATGTAAACCAGTGAATTTGAGGGGGGAAAAAAAAGAAAAATTATTTGAAAGTTTTACAGCTTCCAAACATTTAGTAAGACAACAATATGTCTCTATTCACAGGTGAAACCTTAAAGCAGTTGCTTGGTACAAGTAACATTCTAAGGATCTTTGGGTCTGTGTTATGCCACATTTTTTTATTTTCTTTTTCTCATGACAGTGTTTTCAAATTTTGCATCTAAACTTGTTCATTCTTGAATTAGTTTAGGTGAAATTTTTTCCCCTCTGATTGAACTGGAAACTGAGATGAAGACTTTGAAGGTATGCAGAACTTCAGGGTTCTCCACTGTCCCGATCATTTCAGTAAAGTTAGGGAGTCACAACTGACGTCTTTTCTTTGCATTTCCTCATTGGAGCTAAGTAAATATCATGTAGCTGTACAACTTGTACAGCTACATGATATATGATATATATATGCATATATATGAATATACATTCATATATATGCATATATATGTGTGAAAACACTGTGTGTATGTATATGTAAATGAGTTATCTTTTACCTTGTATTTTATGGGTTGTCTGGGTGTTTTCTCCCTAGCCTTGCCTCTCCTCACTTCCGCAGCAGTGGCCCATCATAACTTGGTGAGTTACAGAGGCTCCTGACTTTTTCTCGCTCCTGTTTTGTTGTTTTGACCCTGCACTCTGCGAGGAATTTTTGAATAACAGATCTTGCAGCCCTGTGTGGTTTTCAGAGCGGCATCATGCAAAATGAATAGGGGATGGCACATTTTATTGAAGTTTGATTTAAAGATGGGTGGGCTGGAGTGTGAAGGACAGAGACGGGAAGAAAAGAAGGAAAGAAAAGGGGGGGAATCTCATCATAAATTATTTTACTCATATTCAGCCCCGCTGATGCATGTTGAGTTGGTAAATAATGCATCACCGCAGTGCATAATTAGGGCAACAACACTATTCTTCTCCCTCACTCACGCTTCAGTTTTGCTATGTAGCTGTTTCATTGTTCTTCCCAGCTTAATGGACAAAGAGGCCACCTGATTGATCTGTGAAAAACGGCCTAAATGGCCTGGAAGTGCTGCTGCTGCTTTTGCACAGTGTGAGATGGCATTATTTTTTATTATTATCGCTTTAAGATTTATGTTTACATTTAACAGATATAGGTTATCAAATGAAATCTTATTATCATTTGGACACCAAATAAGCAAAGGTAATGTGTCCTGGAACACAGGAGGTGCCTCGGTAATGTTTGTCGCAAGCTATGAATATTGGCTTCACAGATTCATTACAGAGCAAATGACCTCGTCGTTGATTCTAATGCAATGTGACAAAATGCAAAGCGCTGTTAAAAGGGCGGGGGGGCGGGGGGGGGTACAGGGGAGATAGGAAAGAAGAGGTCATTATTTAATATATGTGTCTGGATATGTGTGCGTGTGTGTGAGTGTGTTCTCTGTCGTCTTCTTTCCACTGTGGATAACACCTTTTCAGAAGAACTGCCTTGAAGCATTATCCCCTAGACATGATACATGGCTAATCTTCAGCTTTGAGCCATTACGCTACAGTTATCTGTGACCCCCTCTCTCTTTATATCATTACAGTTAAAGTCCATAAAAGTGTGTTTAGACAAAGATGAAGGCATTACCTGCTCAGAAACCCCAAGTGCTATTAGAGGCTTAGGCCCCTGCTGGCATGCACTGGATATTAAATATCCTTTATCTTAAACTCTCTCCCTCTCACTGTGCTCAAGGTAAGCTGATATCTCACTCTGCTTTGCCTTATATTGCCACTGGTGTAATAAATACACAGATAGCAATGGTTCGAGTTTGTCCTGGTCTCAAACGATTATGTGAGGCATGTCCTCCTTTTATGCAGTAGGGGAGAAGAGCTTTTATTTATTTTCCATGAGAAGGTAAGGAGGGACACAGTTACAAAGCTTGACAGAATGGAGGAACAGTTTGACTTCTTCGCTGCAGTCGGATGGATGACCGAGCCTTGGACTGGTAGATAATCTTGAACAAGTTGTCATCTTGTAACATTTATGTCCAGAAATATACACACATGGACTAAACCGTTGTTGCCCCTCTGTTAACAGTGTGTAAAAACTTTAACAGTTTTTACACACTGTTAAAGTGTAAAAAACCCACAATGCCCGCTGAAATATCTTGAAACGGACAAAAATAATAATAAATAAAAAATTACTGAAAATGAACCAATAAAAATCAGACATTGCTTTTGAATTGTGGTTCTTTATAGTCATTTTAGAAGAAACTAAAAAAACATTCCTGGACAAACATGACGGTTCAGGTAACTTAGTATTTTGTTGCTCAACCTTTGAGGCATTTCTGTTGTCAGTGAGACTCCTGCACCTGTCCTCAGGTGTCCTGGTTCACTCCTGCTGGACAAACTGCTCCAATTGAATGGTGCCTTCTCCAGATGTTCCAGCTCCTTCCACAGGTGTTCAACAGGATTTAGATCAGGCCTCATGGAAAACTGGTCCAGAATAGTCCAATGTTTTGCTCTTAGCTGTTTGTGGCTGTTTCTGCAGGTGCCATCTTTTTTGTTCAGGCCTGTTTCACATATTTTTTTTTAAATTAATCTACTAAACCACATTTTAAAAGCAATGTCTGATTGTTAAATTTAAATTTCAGTACATTTTCATTTACTATTGCTTTTATCATTTTCAATTAATTTCAGTGATCATTGTAGGTTTCTCAGTCATTCATACAGAGGGACCAATAATCTGAGCCAATCTATGTGTGTGCATATTTATATCATTGATATATACACATACACAGGCCTTGGACAGTCTGCCTAAATGTTTGTTGTGTGTTATTTTTTTTGCAAGTCATGATCTCATAGACATATGCATGTTCCTGCATACAGTCCTGGCAGATGTGAAGATTATTTCTGATGGGAAATGAGATGTTCATCCCTTCAATATAGCAATGTGAAAGGAAATTTCACAAATTGCAAATTAAAAAAAAAAACTGTTGTTTTTCCTCTACATTTTATTAGAGAATGTTATGTAAAATGATCTGTACCAGTCTCTATAATCAACAGATTTTTTTATTGACAAATGATAAGCTTTTACAATGTTTCTGCTGATATTTTGAGCATCTTGGCATTGAGCTCCAAGTACTTTGAGGTTGGAAGGCCTCTTGCCATCACCCTAATCTTTAGCTCCCTCTGTAGACAGCATCCTAAAACTGAAATGAAGAACAGTTCTATCGATTGAGAGTCCTATAAAAAAAAAAAATAAGTTGGACATTATGAGTTTAGTTTTATTATTTTGCTTTGATTTAAGCATCTTATCTTTGATTCTGTTGCTGTGTTTCTGGTAACAAGAGTTGCTTTTACCTCAGTGCCTCAGTTTCCTGGTCTTCAACAGCTGCTTCCCATCTGCTCACTCATTCACCTGTTCAGCATCCATTAATCAGAGTCCCCAGAATAAATATTACTGGGTTGGTCCATGTCAGATCCTCTGTTGTCCTCACCTTGTTTTTCCTTTCATAAAATTATTTATCATAATTTCTCCGTTTGGATCCCCATGCTGAACATCTATTGCTTGTTCCAGAGTCTGTACACTAAATTGTTCCTTGAGTCCAAACAATTAATAAAGAATATTTGTACCTCTATCAGACTGTGCATTTAACAGTAAACATTTGATCTGTAGAATCCATTGTGATCGCCTGGTAACCAGGATTACCTTCCATCTTTTGGATGTCCAAAAACATCCAACAGATGAAATAGCTCAGGATAACCTAAGCAGGTTTAACTATAAGTTTTATCAAAAAGGAAAGCTTTAAGGGGCTGCACAGTGGTGCAGTTGGTAGAGCTGTTGCCTTGCAGTAAGAAGGTCCTGGGTTCAATTCCCAGCCTGGGGTCCCTCCTTATGGAGTTTGCTTGTTCTCCCTGTGCATGCATGGGTTCTCTAGGTTGATTGGTGTGTCCCCTTAGGTGTGTGTGTGCATGGCTGTTTGTCCTGTTTGTGATGGATTGGTAACCTGTCCAGGGTGACATCACCTCTTGCCCCCTGACAGCCAGAGATAGGCACCAGCACCCCTGCTGACCCCAACGGGATAAGGGTGTAAAATGGATAGAAACAGGATCTCTGCCTCACAGAGTAATGGGAGCTGGTTCCACAGGAGCCAGTCCTCTTTAGACTGGTAACTGAAGGATCTGCCTCACATTCAAATTTTAGAAATTCTAGGAGCCAGTAGTAAAGCTGCAGTCTGAGAGCAGAGGTAAGGTAAAGTCATTTTATATATAGAGCACATTTTCAGCAACAAGAATTGCTCTGTTAGGAACGTATGGAACGGATGTCGCCACAAGCTGCCACTTTGTCTCAGAAAATATTGTTTTTTAAAGGGGGACATTCTGAAAGCAAACTTATACCTTCACAGAAGGCACAAACAATGCTATTTTTCAAAAGCATCAAAAACGAGTGTTTTCTGTTTTTGGTGTGGTGTTTCTGTCAGTGAACTACCAAATCATGGAATGTTTGCAGTTCTGCAGGACTTTTCCCATTTTGTCAAAAGTGACAAAACAAATCAGGAGAGGCTTCCTTCTAGACTACAAGAATTAGCATATATTTGTTTAAGAGCAACAGTCCTCCTTAATTTGGCAGTATTGCATAAAAGATTTGATTTGACATTCAACTATGAAAAATGAAAAACTATGAACAACTGTGCTGAATTTGGTTGTTAAGTCTTTAATTTCACAACTGTCTTTACAAAAAGAAAAATCTGTTAAGATGCTGTAAAAAGTTTTTCTTTTTGCTCTGCATTAAGTCACTTTCACAACTTTCATTACTCCTGTCATGGCAGCCAGGGTTAGCCTGCTGGGGAGATGCTGCTTCTCCTAGCTATAACCCCTGGTCTCCAGAGTCTGGAGGTCAATGAGATTAACCTAAAGTTCTTTTTCTTCCATTATGTACCCTAAATTGCACCCACTTACAGACAAGAAAAAGGAAAGGGAATCATATATGGGCTGATATCTATTTAAAATCTAATCCCTTTGGGGGAATTCCTCAGCCTTTCCATTTTTCTTATGTTTCTGCCTATCGCCTGCGGGCTCTGCTGTGCCGTGGTGCGAAACAACCCCATTCAAGAAGGTGCTATAACCTCACCCCTGTTCATATTAACTGTAGATTCATCTATGCTAATTCAGCAGACACTTAAGATTATAACTCCTTTTTTTTCTAAGCTCACAACCCGGATTTCTCTACCAACGAAGCTTGCTCTGATAATTTACTGTTTCCTTATTCCTATGTTAGAAAATATATTTGACTATTCCCTCAGGTTTCCTGATATTTTTGAAGCACTACAAAGGTTGTCTTCCTTTCAGTAATCATGAACGTTTTGGACAATATGGCAAGTAAATACCATAAACAAAATCTGGAAAATGTAACTTTGAATTGGGAGTAGTGGCCAAACTACAGGTGCGCTAATTAACAATACCTCATTCTATGTCATAAGCAACGGTCTAGAAAGTGACCACATTTACTAAACATGAAGAGATTGTTTAGTTAAAGAGGAAGTGGAAACAAACTAATCTGACATCTATAAATACTGCAAATAGATGTATCACATATTCAACTTTGTATAATCTGCCTTTGTTTTGGGGATGTTAAGGTTGACTCACTTCCTTTAAAGTTCTCTTTCATGCAGACCTGGCATTAATTTGCAAAGACGCAGTTGTTTAGCTCAAACTATATTTACTGACCAGGGGGAGCAGCCGCAGCAACGTGTGAAGGAAACAGAGAGAAGGACTAAAGGCTCCCCAGATCAAATGGATAAAAGCCAGTCTGTTTCCATATGTATAGTCTTTGGTCTTAGCTTTTTTTAACAGCCTTACTAAGATCCAAGAAAAAACAAACATATTTTTGAAATATTATAAAGATTGGTTCTAAAATTTCAAAAATACTTATTTGCATTACAGCAGTCTCCCCCTTCTGACCAGTTTTGTGTTTGCTTCCTTTGGCATTTTGATTACTTTTGGTGATGACCTCCAGGTCTTTCAGATTGGAAAGCCCTTCTGGTCCTCACCTGGCGCTTGCCACAGATTCTTTATCAACATTTCCCTTAGTACTGCATGGACTAATTGCACGTGTTTACAGTTAAAGCTGCAGCATTACTTCAAATATTGCTACTATTTTAAAGTATCCACATATTTCGTCATCCGTCCCAATTTTATAACAGTATTGCATCCCCCACTGCTGTCTAATTTCATCATTTTCTAAGGGTATTGATTGTCTGTTAAGAATCAGGTTAAAGGGTCTCAGCATAGGTTGCCATGGCAGTAGACCTCAGCAAGGAAGAGGACCTACATCGCCATAATGACAATGTTCAAGCTGAAGATTTAGACCAGTTTTGTCCCTGAGTATCAGTCAGGTGAAAATATTGTGACTGGCTTAAAGGAACTTCTCCAGTCATGGCGTGTGAATGAGGATCAGCAACTGAGCATCACAATGCGTGGAGATGTTCATGTTGTCAACACTCTGTCATGCTTTGACCATCATCTCTATTTTGCCATTGGTAAGTTTACTTTATGCATTCCACAAATTACTTGTGTGAGAGTGCATGAAATTATCTGAAATATTGCATAATGCTAAGCACTGTCCATAGGATGATGTACAACAGCTGTATTGTATATGTCAATGGAATATTAGAATGTGAATTCATGTAAATATTGAAGAATATGCAAGGTCAAGTTAGTCTTTCCCGATAAAAGGTTACTGTTCATGTCATATTAGCACGTCACTTTGTTATGGAAAAAATATATAGCAATATATGTGAAGTACATGACCTGACTGTGTCTCACACTCAAAATATTTCAAATGTTAAAACTGACAAAATGTTGCTGTGATTTAAAGAATAAAAATCAAATGTAATGTATATCATATGTGCTAACTAAGATCCAATCCAATCCAATCCAGCTTTATTCAGAAAAAACCTTAAAACAACCACAGCTGATACAACGTGCTGTACAGTAAAACACAACACAACAATAAAAAAATAATTAAAAAAGAACTAAAAAAAACAAAAAAAAAAAAAAAACTCTTACAGTTTAAAAACAAAAACATACAATTTAAAACTCGATCCCACTGGTGTTGAAAGCCAAGTAAAATAAATGGGTTTTAAGATCATAGTAATATTAAAACTACCTCAGCATCTCACAAAAGGGAAAGTACAGCTAACGTGTTACAGAATCTCCAATGAGACAGGAGTAAAGCCAAAAACAAACTGGTTTGGAGCAAGAAAATATCTCCCTTGTTTAAAAGGTCAACACATGGTAAGATCTACAGACAATCATTCTGTGAGCACAGATCTGGACTCTCTGGCCAAGTTGCCTTACTATGTTACTGTCATGTCTGAAGCTAACTTCAGCTGCTCACCTAACCTGTGCTACACTGTTCTATTCAAATCTCACCTGTAGTTCAGTCTGAGCTTTCTCCTGTTCACTTCAATTTCCACCGAGCCAATCAGTAAACAGAAGGAGAAATTGTGAATGGTGACTAAGACTTTTTTCCTTTTTTTGTAATTGTATCCTGCCTGTAGTTTTAGAAGTTTTTTATCTGGTTAGTGTTCAGTAGTATCATTGTTATGAAGACAAACAAACACCTCTCAAAGTCCACAAAGAGCTTAACACATGAGTATGTAATAGTAAGTAGAATGAAGAACCAGTGGTTACAGAACTAATGGGTTCCCCAGCTGGTACACAGTCCTACCAAAGAACCAAGCAATCCAAGACAGAGCAGTTGTCAAGATGAAGTTTATCAGCAGGTTCTGATTGATGCTGTTCCTTTTTTTAGGAAGTGCAAACATTCCTTCTTGATGACAGCCTGGTGTAAGCAGACCAGGACAGGTTGGCAGAGGTTTTGATGCCAAGGAAAGTGTAGGAAATGAGTCCCACCACTGCTGTATCACCAGCAGACTTCATGGTAGTGTTGCTGCCAGGCTGCAGTTGGAGCAGGTTATAGAGCAGGTTATAGAGCAGGGGTTTACTGTGGGGAGGTCATGTTTGGAGTGATGTGGACCAAGTTTGACTGAGTAGGGTTAGGTTTAGAGAGGAAGTCCTTTATTCACAAGGATGTGTGTGGGGGAAGTCTGAGGTCAGACAGTTTGCTGATCAGAATGTCAGGGCAACAGTGTTAGACCTTCAATACATAATTTCCTTTTAATGACCAAACAGCATTTTTTTAAGTCATTTTGTTATTCTGTTGAGACCTTCATTGATTTGCTCTTGCTTATTAGAGGAACTGACAGAAAGCCTACACTTCACTAAAATGCTACATGATAAACACTTGGACAAACTACTTCTACAAAAGCAACTCACATTTAAGGAATAAGTTACACATTTACTCGGGCCTGAATTGATATTACAAAATGTTCAGAAAACAATCTTAACAGTTGCAATGATGATAAAAATTGTTTGTCATTTAGCAGATTCCACTATTCTAAAAGGTGGTGTTAGTCGTTGTTGTGGGTGTGACAGATTAGGCAGTGACCTAGACCATGTAACGTTCTGGTTATGAATCGCCCCTGTGGAAAGGTGAGCACCATGACAACCCTGTGATGGATGGTGCCAACGTCCAATTAAGCATTTGTCACCAGGCTACTGGGGCCTTTCTTCCTTCAGATCCATCTCTCTTTCCTGCGTTGGGCCCATTAGTTTACTACACACCCGGGCAACTCATACAAAGCTTCAAACTACTACTAGAGAGGAAGAGAATTCAAGGTCTTGTGTGTATACTTTAGGCCTATGGATTTTCTCTTACATTCTTAGGAACACATCCACATTGCTCTGCCAAAGTCTGGGTTTTTCTCACATTTGTCTGGAGGATTGAACATTTTTTGTGAAAATTTTAACCACTTTTAAAATACTTTTAATTGGAAAGTGAAATTAAATGTTATAACTCATTATATATGTTTCTGTACAGGTTGATAGGTGTGGTTATGGCGATTTTCCTGTAGCAGTCTGTTAACATCATTCCTGAAGAGGCCTCTGACTGAAAACACTTTGTATGACAGTCTGATGAACACTCAGTTGCCCATGATGTTTTTCATCTTATGTGAAATCCTCCTTTGCGTATTTATTTTCAGAGGTTCCAGATCAATCAATCAAGTTGATTTGTATAGCGCATTTCAGCAAAAAGGCAATTCAAAGTGCTTTACATCATGAAAACATAAAACCATCATAAACGCATCATATAATCGCCAATTGTGAAACCGGTAAGACATTGCATTTTTTCAAGATCCATTAGTAAAATTATCAATACACATGAAAAATGTATTGGTTGATTGATAGATTGTTGTTTGATTGATAGATTGATATAGAACCAGCCTACTTTATCAGATTGATAGTTTTTTAAGTTTGTTTCTGATGCTGCTATCCCAAGAGATGGCAGAAAAGACCGAACTCTCCACAACAGACTAATAAAAGATCTGCAGCATCTCACTGAAACACTGACGGACTGAAGCTTCATCAGAAAAATGCCAGAAGCCAGAAAAATGTTTGTTTGGTTATTGCATTCCACTCAGACTTTTTATGTCTGAATAGTTTATATGTCAGAGGTGATCAATAATTGTTAAGTTACAGTCCCTTCCAAAAATATTAACACCCTATGAAGTTTTAAGCAAACAAACATAAAAGGAGTCATCCAGTGCAAACCTTTATCTCAATATAAATGTCACTGTTATGGAAAAGTCTCAGAGGTTTGTTAGAGAACAAACCGCATCACGAAGACCAAGAAACTCAGCAGGCAGGTAGGGAGGAGGTTGTGTAGAGGTTTAATCCAGAATAAGAAAACACAATATCCCAAACTATAAACTTCTCTTGTAGGACTTTCTCATTCCATCATCTGAACATGGTAAATATTTATTTTGGCTGTCCATCTGAATTGAGAGATAAGCCAAGAGGAGCTTCAATCAGAGAAGCAGAGAAGAGACTTTAGAAGGGAACATTAGGTGACAGAACAACTGCATGTTATTCTGTCCAAAAACCAGGCTTATATGGAAAAGGAACAAAAAGAAAGCCATTATTAATAAAAGCCATAAGAAGTCCTATTGACAGTTTGCTACAAATCATGTGTTAGACGCAGCAAACATCTGCAAGAAGGTGATATGTTCAGATGAGAACAACATTGAAATTTTGGTCTACATGCAGAGATCTGTGTGGCAGAACTGCAGAATGGCCTTTCATCCTTCTGTCAGTCGATGGATATAGATCAGATGATTTATACTCCTGTCTTTGAATGGCCCAGTCAAAGTTCAGTTCTAAAGCCCATCAATGGCAATATATATATATATGTATATATATATTAAAAGTTAATGAAAATAATGTTTACATATGTTACTTATACAATCTAACTGAGCTTGACTTATTTTTGGAAAGAAAAAATGGCAAAAAAGGTTCATTTCAATAATGTTCAGATATGCAAAACTAGTAGAGACAGTTTGATAGGTTTGCAGCTTTAAATGCAGCGAAAGGTAAATCTATAAAGAACACTACAAAATTTTTCCTCTACTTCACAATTCTACATTTATTTTGTCTGACATAGTTTGTTGTTCCAACATGAGTTTAGAAAAAGTTCAAAGTGTGTGAACAGTAATACTTTTTGGATTCCCTCAGAAGTATAACAGCTTCAAATTGATTCCTTCATGCATGTTTAAGAAATTCTTTAATCTCCTGTAGCAACCATTCAGCTGTGCAAAACACCTGGGTGAACCGAGCACCGTCTTGGAGGACGAAGCTCCTCCACAGAGCTGCAGTTTCCAAGTTTCTGAGCTTGTGCCTCACAGAGCAGCCCTCCCTCACTCAGTTCCTTCAGACTAGCAGCAGCAATTTAAAAAGATGTTTAGGAACATCTTTAGGACGTAAAACAGACAAGTTGTCTTCCTACGTCTAAGCTGAATCTACAAAATATATAATACGCTGTAAAAATATTTTTTAGCAACACTGAGCTTTAAGCTAGAAATTAAATAAAACAAGTCAGCTGAAGGATGGTGCATTGCCCGGTCCTGTCTGAGGTTCTTTCTGAGTTTATTACCAAAAACTTGACTCTCAGATATTCTCAATCTCCCCTATGCAGTTTTTATGCGAGATGCTCAAATCGTCCTTACGTTCTTCAGTTCTCTAAGAACCCATTGCACGGATGCTTCCACAGTGTAGTCCACACAGGCTAGAAAGAAGATGAATGAAAAAGCAGCCAAACCCAAGTGAGAACTTTAGATACTGATGAATAATGCTCAAGACCTCTTCAAAGGACCTGACAACAATATATCTCCATGGAAACAAAGTAGCAAGAAATTAAGGGTGATTTAAAACTTCCACACAGCACACCACACGTCCACATGGTTGAAAAAGTCATTCAACCTCATCTTTCCTCAAGTCTATCAACAAAAGTCTCAGACTTTTAAGGCTACCTTTGGTTGAACTTAAGATTCTCTTTCCCCCCCCTCATGTCTTGTGTATCCACTCTGAAATTATAGATGGGTATAATAATAATAATGTCATTTTGTACCGGAATCTTAGTCATTACCTGCAGTAAAGTGCTTCTAATTGATACCACCAGAGAGATAATGATTACAATGCCCTCCAGGAACATATTATTGCAATATTAACCTTTGTATATACTTTTATGCAGAAGACTCTGCCACATTAAGGGATCTCTAAATCTTACTTGTGCGGTGTAATGCCATTACAAAAGAATGGGTACTTGGAGGTGTGCCCTTTTCCTGATTAAGTGTGTCCAAGGGTTTGCGGCCATCTCCAGGAAATGGATGGCATAGAGGAGCAATTGCTAACATCTTTCTCTTTTCTTGCTGGATAAAGCTGCCTTTCTTCCAGCCTTTGTGCACCAGAAATAACCCTGCTTTCAGAGGCATTACTCTTTCTAATGTGTCAAAGAGGTTTGACTTATTCCTGTTTGATCACAAGTCTCTAACAGTGATGTCTGCCTCTGTGAGAGTTGGGCAGTTTCTGTACAGGTGTCTAATATTTGACCTGCTCCCTGCACTGTTGCTCAAGAGAACTCCCCCCAGAAGAAAAAGAATCTCAAAGCAAAGTGTCATTTTATTCAAGATATCAAATCTTAATTCACAACATTGCTTTGCTAAAGAAAATTTTTTATAAAAATTAAAAACTAAAAATCCAACAACACTTTAGGGAAACCAATGCAAAAGTATACATTTTCATTTTCTCAATGTCAAAATGCTAAACACTGTTTATAGATGCTTTACTTGATAATGAAAACGAAATGTCAGCGAAATGTTATTTTAGAAACTTCATTGAATAAAGAATTAAATTCTACTGGAAAAATGAGAGATAGAAGTGAAGTAATTGATGGCAGGTGCTCTTTACGAATGAGTTTAAGTTCACTGATGTATAAGGGGTTTCTGAAGGTTCTGATGACAAAGGACAGAGATTGTGAAATTTCACTCCCGATTACCCACATGCGTCAGCACAGGGGTCAAAAAATGGGTCAGGACCAGTTCCACAGGGGCACTGGCCCCTGTTGGCCCCTGTCTAGAACCGCCCATGGAGCAGGCAGAAGATGAATGCAGAGCAGAGGAGAGACTGATGAAGGTGGAGGACTGGAGGCAGTAGCTGTGTTTCCACTTTAAATGTGAGCAAAACGTTGTCAATATTCTGCGAAGGTCCAAAAACAATTTTTTTTTCTTTTTTTTTTTACAAATATCTTTGTGAGCCTGCCTCTTATATTAAATTGAAAATAATTTCTGAGTTTTGTTTAATTTTTGTCCAGGTTAACTTTAAAAGAGATCTACTATTGTTACAGGTTAATTTTCAAAACTACAGAAAGGTAATTGTTAGGGATGCTCAAATATAAAATGTTGATACCCGATATTAATACTGCTGGTGTGGTAGTAAAATATTTACCAATGTTTTATTTTATCAAAAAAAAGAGTTCTATTACTCGATTAATCGCCAGAATAAGCAAATAGAATACGCGATGGCTATAATAATCATTTACAAAAACTCTAATAAAATGTTCACGTGTACACATTTCAGTTTTGGGATGTATCGATTTATTGAATTCTGGCACATTTGGCTTTCCATATACGGCTGCTGTCCAAATTATCGGTGCCGTGTTTTAGGCTACTGTGTATTTGACATATTTTGGACGTGAGCTCTAAATGCTACATGCGAACCTTTCTTTAACAGTTGAACTTCGTTCTTCTCCTGACTGGCTGGTGACCTCCAGCCCAGCGGTGAGGACACGCCTGGTAGTAACGTGAGGTGAAAGACGAGCGGAGAGCGGACTGTACCTGGATTTCAGGTGAGTTCCTCAATGACAGTGGCCGTACCGTTTCTTTATGTCAGAGACAGTGCTGTGTGCTGTCGGCTGCCTGACCCAGAACGGAGGGGCCGAGTGACACTGTGCGTTTTCTTCTCCCTGCCTTTGGTGCGTTGTGAGTTGGTCTAATAAACTCAAAGTGAGACGTTGTCTCTCAGGCCAGACCTGTGTTTGTAACAGAGGCCTGTTCTTAAGCTAATACTACCCGGACAAATGGGAAGAAACCCCCCCCAAAAAACCAAAACAACGTCTTCATGTAAATTCAATGTAAAGCCTTTATTTTTATTCACAAAAAAAAAAAAAATAAGCTAAAAAATCTCGTCCCGGTACAGGTTCTCGTACTTTGGTGATGTTTTGTTGTTTACCTCTTTGTTGCAGTGGGAGTGACTTGTATTTTGTGAAGCTGCACAGCCTGTTACATTCATACTTTAATTTTAAATCAACCCACTGTACTTTTGAAGTTATTGTGTTTGCTCAATGACAGAATTAATAAAAATATGAAGCTTGTAGCTGGGTGGACAGCTTCACATTTGTTGGGTTACAACCAAAAACATGCATTTTATTGGGACTTCTTGTGTTAGAGCGACTAAAATTTGGGTCGTTCTGATAAAGGCCTCTGTAAAATGATACAGAAGCTTCAAAACTGTTTAAATAAAAGTGGGAATATGTGGGGTATGTGTGTATAAACTCGCGTGTAACCCCTTTGGACCTCATTTATAACCATGGGCCTCATAAGTATTTGTAGCGCATCTTTACCACAGTTTTCACAACATGGCAGTACTTGTTCATCAGAGAAAGTAATTACTCAGTATATGCCTTAAAAAAGCAAAGTTTTTCTTATTCTGCAGACTTGGAGGTATGAATTAAGCCTTAATCGGACACCCCTAAATAAAAGTTATTCAAAAGTTGGCTTCATGACTCATTTAATTTGTAAATAGGGACCACTTCTGTTTAACTTAAGTATAAAATGCACCAGCTTTTGGAAGGCTTCATGTACGTTGGAGAACAGCTTTACACCAAGGAGTCTGAACATACTGTGGCCACAATTAAATATGGTGGTGACAGCATCATGCTGTGGGAATACTTCTCTTTTGTAGGAATAGGAGAGTTGCTCAGAGTTGGTAGGAATATTGATGGAGGCAAAATCCTGAATGGAAACATTTAGATGCTGCACAAAACTAGACCGGAGTCAAGCAAGTGGTGCAGTCAATCACTTAATAAATGTAATCAGATTATTCACACTGTAGCGCTGTGGTTAATCACTGTCTAACTTTGTAAGCTTGAAATATAAATATGTATGCAGTTGTGGTGCTTATGATGACATGAGCAAGCCTTGACAGATAACATATATTTTATTTTCTTGCTCTTGTGTGCCCAACCCCTTTCTTTTGCCACCCTGGGCAACTGCCCAAACAACCCATAACACTGAATACCACTGTACTGAGGTTTTCAAAAAATGTTTAAGAAAATGACTCTCAGTTTTCCATTTTTTTATATTCAGGAAGGTTTAAAGGAATTCATTTTGTTTTAAATGTTAAATTAGAAATGTCCCTCTGCATTCATTTCCAATGGAACGTGGGTGATGAGGTGACAGTCACTTGTCCAGCAGAGCCACCAGCGTAATTTGTACATGTGAAATTGTGCACATGTACAAATTTACATGAACGCAAAATGTTCAGAGTTTGTTGCTGTCTGCGATTGTGAAATACTTTCACTTTTAACTGTCGTTCGTTGCTCCCCGTGTGTCAATAAATATTTTGGTTTAGTTTGATAAATCTGCAATAAGTGATATTAATGCATTAAAATTTTCAGATTAATTGTGTGTGTTAACTTGTTAATGTTGACGGCCATAGAAGCAGGACAATGACCTAATGGACAAATTTAAATTAGCGTCAGCTACTTCGCAAAGGAGAATTGGCAAAAATGTCAGAGCTTATTTGAGAAAAGCTGGCAGAGACATGACACAAATGACTTGCAGCTGGAATTGTAGTGACATCAGGTGGGCTGAATACAAAACCCCACGTTCAGAATTTTTATTTGAGGTTGCAGCAGGGCAAGTGAAGAACTTTGACGGGTGCCTTTGCAGACAGACAGGCTTCTTTTACATTAGGAAACATGAATGCATCATCTTTTTTCACCTATGTTGGCATACTTTGCTGCTGTGCCAAACCAGTGACATTGTCAAAGGGAGAGCAGCTGCGTTTACTGTGTTGGTGACAGCTCCAGCAGCATTTATCCTCTCTGTTAAATGTTCTCCCAAACCTTCTTCATCTGTATTTGAAGTGAGCAAACTTACCTGTTATTTCCAAAGCGAAGCGATGACCTGGAAAGATACCTGCTCAGGATTCTGCTTTGTGTTTAGTTTTCATCCCATAGTTGGAACACAAGGCTCTCTTGTTCCTGACTGCTTGTTACAAATATCCTAATTCCCACAGGATCAGAGATCATTTGCTGTGGTGCTGGGTGAATCAGTAGGTTGTGTGTGCAGAGGCTGTAGTCCTTAACTCAGCGGTCTTGGGTTCGATTCCTGCTCTCAGGACATGTGCTACATCTTCCTCTGCTTTCTCCTCCAGATTTACTGTCATTAAAGGACAAAAGAGCCTAAAAAATCTGTAAAGAAAGGAGAGAGATGATTTGCTGATAAATTACAGGGGCAGTATTATGTAAAGCTTTAAATCGTATTATGACATTATTCCCTCATTGAAAAAAATACCTGGAGTGTTTTTTGATTCTTTCATGCATGTTTAAAAAATCCTTTAATCTCCCATGGCAATGGGGGTACCCTGTGCCCCCTACAGCTCCTCCTCAGCGCTGCAGTTTCTTAACTTCACCCTCCCCCGTGACTCTCCCACTCAGCTCCTGCTGACTAGCCAGTAACAATTAGCAAACACCTGGTGGAACTTCACATCTGGTGAGCTCATTAAAGGAGCTACTTTTCAGAGAATGCTGGTAAAAATTGTTGTTGAAGGGTTAATAGAGGAGCCATGTTATGACGACTTCCTGAAGGCTTGAGTTTCAGAAAGAAGAGGAATTTCTTAAACAGACAGAGGTCCAATGTCAAGGCAAAATATCACAAAGTAAAATTTCTTTTAAGTCAGATTTGATATATGTAACATTTTTATGACAACTGAAGGTATAACATAGTTACTTGATTATGCTATACAATGGCACTGTATGTCTGGAAGATACATAATACTGCCCCTTTAAAGAACTGGTACTGTGTAGCATTTTCTTCTCACACTCAAATAATCACATTCCTTTTGTTGTCTTCACTGATTTCCTGCTGTTTCCGAGCTGACACTAGTATGGTTTTCTTTTGTCCTGGGTAATGGGAGACAGTTGCTGAAGTGAACACCAGGGTTAGTGTGACCGAATCCCTTTGTGGTGTGGCTGGAAGGTGCTCTTTCTCCTCTGTTTTGGTACAGAGCAACATCAGGGTTTCCCCCAGTGTATTATAAGCCTGGCGGCCCACCATGCTTTAGTAGCCCCGCTGCCAGTCTAAGCGTTACTTGTTTACGTTTCTAGGGAAAAAAAAATAAAAACATCTTTTTTTTTTTAGCCGGGCTTCACGCGTCTCTTTTGCTCTTAGCATTTCACCAGCAGAGCAGATTTATTCCTAAAGGATAGGTTTATAATAGATAGGTTATAATTTATGCATTTAAACCCGAAAGCGCGCGTACCAATCACACAGATGGCGCCTCTGCGCTTTGCCTCTGCGCTTTGCCTCTGCGCTTTGCCTCGCGCGCTGCCGCTGCTTTACCTCAGCGGGACCTCGCGCGCCTCTTTTCACTCAAACTGGACACAGGCTGACCTGTATGGATATTTACATAAACCTACTGTGAGGAATTATGATCCTTTGGAGAACTCTAGGTAAGAGATTAAAACCCGCCGCGTTAGCTCTGGTTGCGTAGCTCTATGTGAACCGCAGGAGTAAGTCGTAGCGAATTCAGAGGTGCGCGTTGTGGAGCAGTGAGAATGATTTATCTTTGTGAACGAACAATTATATGGGGCGTTTACATCTCAACACGCTGCCCAACGTGTGGCTCTGTGTCTGTCTTCCCTGTAAAGTTTATGTCTGTGGTCCCGGTTGGCCGGAGCTTTTGTGGATAACGAGCAGCGCTAACCTCGTCATGCAAGTTCAGCCCGGTGAGGAGCTTTCACGCTCTCCTCGGAGTCACGCATCACGCTGATTTATATTATTTTATTATTATTTTCAGTATTATTTTTCCGGTTACACGATGCATCAAACTATATCGAATGCGTTGTCTACTTAGAGTTAATGCGCCCGGCCACGCGGGGATCTGAGAAACTCATCCCATAAACTCGACCAACTAGAATAGTCTCTGTGACGCTTTTTAAAAACTCAACAGACATGAAATGGAAGAGTTACTAATAGGGCTGAAACGATTCCTCGAGTGATTCGAGTACCTTGATTATTAAAATTCCTCGAGGAAAGTTGACCTGCCTCGAAGCTTCGTTAATTTATGTTTTATCATGTAGCGCACCGTGTTTCAGCCGGAACATTATTTGCGTTGCGCGGAGCTCTGACGTCTGCCTCTGAGTTGTTGACGGAATCTACGTGTTAGCGGCATAACGTCCAATCTTCAAGTTAGGCCCACGGGGATTTTACTGATTGGTGATAATTCCGGGTTTTCATCGTTTTTGTGGGACCAATAAACATCCTTAAAATGATCGGCGCGATGCCAGGAGTTCGGCAGCCTTTCTGCTCCGGAGCTGCTGGTTTGAACGGCGGGAAGAAGCTGAGGAGGATTTATACAGGTGAGCGGAGAGACTGAACACGGCGGGCGGCTGAGGGTTGATGCTTACAGGGTAAGAGCAGCTTTACGGACGAACCGCACAATAAACTTATATCATCCCGGTCTGAACAAACGGGAGGCGGAACATGGCTGGTAGATGAGTTTCTGAACGGAGGAGCCGTAAATATCCCGTATTGCTCCCCCGGTCTACACAAAAGTAACTGGTAGGGAAGCTCAAATGTGGAAAAAATAGACTGATGTTGATATCCGATAGTAACACTGGTGTTATGGAATATTTACCAATATTTTATTTCATAATTGTTTTTATCCGATTACTCGATTAATCGTTAGAAAAATCTATAGATTACTCAATTACTAAAATAATCGTTTACAACAGCCCTAGTTACTAAGCCACATTAGCAGCATTGAATTAAATCTCCTGTTTGTTGCGCATCTCTGCGTAGTGCAGCAGATTACCTCATCATGCAGGGCCGGTCCAAGGGTGTCTGAGGCCTTGAGCAGAATTTGATTTAGGGGCCCCTTTTGTTCCTAAAAATATCAGCACCTCTGACAGCTTCTGTGTTAGATTTAGTGAAATATGGGAGAAGGGAGTAGTTTAATTGGCCAGCCTAAAAAGCAATCTAATTTGTATTTGTAAATTCAAAGATTAAACGAAGACCCCTTATGATGAACACAAACTTTGGACTTGGTTTTCCCTCGCCCGGACGCGGGTCATCGGGGCCCCACTCTGGAGCCAGGCCTGGATGTGGGGCATGATGGCGAGCGCCTGGTGGCCGGGGTTTTACCCACGGAGCCTGATGGACCTGCTGACTTAATTTGGATTAAATAGAAGTGCAAATTTGTTGTTTTTGAACTAATTGTGGGTTTACACACACGAGCATTTCACTGGAGATCTTTTTCCGTAACAAATAAATTACACAGTAATACTTTTACATTTCCTGTCAACTTAACATCTTTTAATACAAAAACATGGTGGACCGCCTCGACGCCCCGACCACCGGGCTTAGCAAGTTTTCTGGGGTAAACCCTGAACATTATTTGCTTATTTCAGGATCAGGCAGCCAAATCTGGTCAAAGACGTGATGGTGTTTGGAAGCAAGGTAAATGCAACGTTAATGTTTGTTGTTTTTAAAAATCAATAAATGTGCCATAACATTGAAAATAATAATACAATAACATACAATAAGATAGCATAAAGTACTCTAGTACTTTAGCATAGATTATAAATAGATACATTTTACTGGTAGTTGTCCCACTGGGGAGCCGATGTAATCCCGTTGCAGTTTGGAAAAAAGACGAAGAGGGAAGGAATACCACAAGGAGGAAATCCAGGGAAATGGACGGGATATTGAAGTGGAGCTCAAATGTGAAGGATGGGAGGTGAGAGTAAGGCAAAACACAGGGAAAGGGAGTAATCACGTGTGTCCGGCGGAGGTCACCACTGGTCTGCAGGTTCTAATTATGAGCTAATAGCCACAGAGGAGGTCATTTGGAGCCATTAGCCGGTGCCTGTAGATAGTTAACGGCTCAGTGCATAACCCAACCTCCTTAATGTTCCCTACGAGGCCGTTAGTGCTCTGTCACCAGCCAGCTAGCTGCCTCGTTACTGTGATTAGAAACCAATTGATAGGTAATACTAAAATATGATAGCACTCTATCCAAGAAATATGGACTTTAGTAGAAAGGTAAGATGACAGGAGTTGTAGTCTCTGAGTGTCTCTGCTCTGTAGTGGGGGATGAGAATTTCCTCAGAAGCTAAGAGAAAATATCCTGCTGTATAAAGATGGAAAAGTTGGGTCAAATACTAAGTGGCACTAGACTCAAAATCAAATATGTCAATATTGCAAATCTAAACACTGTCTTGTTACTATGTTTCTATGTCTAGATGTTCCTATAAAACTGGTCAGCAGCTTTTACAAGTGGAACCTCAGACACGGAAAATCACACTCAGTCTTAATAAAGCTCAGGGTGAAACAGGAGCGGTTCTGAACCGTGGGCCACCAGTATGATCTGGATAACAGGGACACCAGCTCTGTCCAGAGGCAGCATACTTAGCCACACTGCTGATGCTTTGACGTTTACGCTAACTATGTGTTTGCTTCATATTCACCCTGGATACTAAACACAGAAATGTTCCTCTACTGGACTCTTCATTACTTTGGAGAACTTTAAAGAGGACAGGGGACGTTATGTATTTTCCAGGACAGTAGTGCCATTTTAAAGCCCAATCAATCAACTATATTAGTTTTAATGCTGTATATATCAAACATGACTTAAAAGACATTAACCTTCACAATTTGATGCTTTGAAATTAGCCTCTATCTCTTTAAGAAACTCCTGCTCTTTCCAAAAGTCACAACAACGTTTCTCCATTTAAGCCATTCATAGGAGAGTTGAACTGAGAAGTGATTTGGATGATGAGCTGACCAGACTACCAGTTTCACCGGGTGTCTAGTAATTGCTGCTGCCGCTAGTTTGGAGGAGCTGAGTGGAGGAGGGGCGGTGGAGGGATGCTCTGTCAGGCGGAAGATCAGTTGGAGGCTTCAGCTCTGAGGAGGAGCTTCGTGGAACAGGCGTTGCTTTGTAAGAACAGGCGTTTAGCCGTTTCTCAAGCATGCATAAAAAATCAAAGCAACATTCCAGATATGTTTCTGATGAGGGAATAGCGTCATAACATGATATAAAGCTAAAAAACTATTTTTTACATAATAATGCTCTTCAACAGGTGACACATGAAAAACTAACATCCCTTGTCTTTGCTTTTTGAATGTTTCTCTCTGATGTTGGAACCTTTTGTGATCTGACCTAGACGCTTCATAAAGGTTCTCCTTGCCCTCCACAGATAGTCCCAGGCATTATAGATGCCTGTGATGGGATAATGTTTTCTTGAGAAACCAGTACGGAATGACAGTGTGTATTTAATTACCAACTTGTTTATCTTTTAATAATTGTAGAGGAAATTAGCCAAAAACAGTTTTTTTTTCTTTAGTAACCATGATAGGATGCAAAAAGCCTCTAAGCAAAGCCGTGCAGCTCTGCCACAAAGTGGACATTTTTTCAGATTCAAAAGCTACAGCCCAGCCTTTATGTATTCTTCAGATTAGCTTAAGAACAGTGCGTCGAAAGCTTCATGGAACAGGTTTTCATAGCCCATCAGCTGCAAAATGTTTGATGCAGTTGTATAAAGTAGGGATGAAAGCTATTGATTGAGTTAATCTAAAGTTTAGTGAGCTTAACAATCGACTGATCGGCTGACAATAAAAAACTGATATTTTTTAATCTGTATCAAGAGGGTCTTTCTGTAACATGTAGGGAAATTTGTTTATAATATACTTTTTTAAAAAGCATGCTATAATTTAACAATTTTTTTGTCAGCTGTATTAAATACTAAATAAACAATAAAAAACCCTCACAATTTATTAAACTTTAAACCCTTTAATTTCCCTTTTCTGGGATGCTTCCACCATGATTATTTCTCATATTACTATCAACTGGTTTGTCGCCATTGGATCCTACAGCAGTGGAGGTGTGTTTTTTAGAGTTATACCTGAATCATATCTTTTTGTTTGGTCATCCAAACAAAGAAAAGTGAGTTTAGGTTTGAGTTGCCAGAAGAACAGCATTGGCCCTTCAGGTCAATGAAAGGAACTCTTCATCGTTAATTTATTGAGGGAAGAGTTTGGAGATGATCACTTCCTTCCTGTTTTAACATTATTTATCACCTGTAAACAAAGCGAGTTCCAAAATGAGATGGACCAACAAGTTTGGTGTATAAAAAAATTTGGCTAGAGGTGCACCAATCTGATGTCAGTATCTGGATCGGTCCCAATAATGAAATGAATTCTAGACGGGTATCAGTGACAATGTGCCCAATCCATAAGGGGTGATCTATTCAGTCTACTTCTATGATGTGCTCTGAGCGACCTCATGCCTTATTATTTAGTTTACATTATATTTACTATTCCTAATTGAACTGTCAGATCCATTTGAAAGAAGGGTTGTTTATTTTTTATATGTTTGACCCAGGGTATAATTCAGAGCTTTTATGTCTGTGTATAAGAAAATAAATGTCTTCAGTCAATCCTGTTTTTGTGTATCAGATCAGCATCAGTTGATACTAAACCTCAGATATCTGTGTTGGAAGAGAAAAATCTGGAATTGTGCATCCCCAGACTCGACTGATCTGAACAAACAGAATCCTGACATCAAAGTGATGTTAAAGTGGAGAGTACAAGTCTTTTTGTGCATTATTAGTGTCTGACCTCAGAAATGTGGTTCAGGAAGCTCACATTGGGCCAGCTTTGTGTCAAACTACGAAGATTAATAACAGGATGTAACTCAAGTTCTCGTGTGTGAAGGCAGACAAGCAAATACTTTGGAACTATCGTGTATTTTTAGTATAAAACAGCAGTGCTATGACTTTCACCAACTAGGCCTGGATAAACTTACACAAACACATAGAAATTAAATCAGTATCAAAACAAGGTTAATCTAGACCTACTATGCAGAACATTGTTCTTAAGCAATTAGAGTCAGATGTTTTCATTTAAATATATTTTATTTCTGCTTTGGCCAGACATTGATTCATATGATTTAAATTAAAATCACACTGGTTATCGGTCAAAGGCGGAATACTTCCTGCTCCTCCACATTCATCAAGGCCCCGGACAAGTTTGATCTTGAGTATATGCTCTTTCCTGGCAAATAAAGTAATCTAGCGCTCCCCGAAGAGTCACGGCTTCATCTGTGATGAAATCTCCAGGCTGGCCTCTAAATATTTGCCCGTGCTGTATTTGTGTGAGCGTTTCATTAACGATCAGAGCTGACAAACATGCACACTCATTGACCCCGGTCATCAAGGGAGAGCCTGAGACAGCAGGGCATGTTCCGTGTGTATTTGTTGGAAATGTAAATGCCTCACATGAAGAATTGATGTCGCTGGTGGAGACGGTTGCGGGTGGAAATGAAACTGATCTGGTAAACATTTTCCATATCCAGCTCTCCTGGCTGTTATTTAAGGTGCTGTCAGAAGTTTCAAGTGTAACTGATACAAATTCTAAAGTTTCATTTTTACAGTTTACAGTCACAGAAGGTTCAGAGCTTCAGATTGTTTAAAATTGCACTCACTCCCTTTTCATTATAGCAGTCTAGTTTGAAAACATTAGTTCATCAAAGGGTTGCTCCAAATTAGAGTTTGAGGAACTCAATTTGAAGGAGAGAAAAAGCGCTTCTATTCCACCGAGGAAAAGCCGAAGTGTGTGTCTTGGCTATGTTTGCATTTAAATCGAAACAGGCCCGCTTTAAAGATGCTTGCTGTCTTCATAAATTCTAAATTATGGAGACACGCATGACCACAATCAAACAAAGCACCAGAATTAGTTTGTTCCCATGAAGTACTCTTTGACTGTTGCCTTCGCCCCCTTTTGACTATTAGCAAGAAGGGCAGCAGAAATGTTGTGCATCTGGACATAGACTGAGAGTTAGACAGAGATGGCAGTGCGATCTGAATCTGCCCGAGGAGTTAACAGAGGAAGGCCTGTTTTTGGAGCGCTGCGTTGGCCGACTTCCAGGCCAGAGGGGAAGTGAGTGGAGACATCTTCAGCTGCTCGTCACTGACGGCAGCAAGAGGGCTGACGCGACCCGCCCGGACCGCCGGCCAGCGCCCGCTTTGCCTCCCATTCCGAAACGCTGAATGAACACAAAGTAGATCCAGGAAGAGAAAAGAATAAATCATATTATTTTTTCATAAAAATAAATTCTTCCCACCTGAAAGCAGGCACTTCCTTTTATTGCACTTCAGATCCTGACCGTGCTAAAGAAAAGTGTCCTAACAGCATGATGCTGCTGCTACCAAGGTTTCTTTCAACATTCTTCTTGTCACTCTTCCATAAGTGGAATGTGCTGCTAATATTTGTCGATTGAGAGATCTGAGTTGTCTGCTCCGCCGGAGTTACCATGGGAATGCTAGCTTCTTCTTTAATTGAAGCTGCAGCATGAAGCTTATGTACAGAATATAATTTTTATATATTTGTTAAAACTGTTGCCATGTCCTCATAGTATGAGACAGATAATCTGAAAAAACCAAGCTCTTCCGTCTCCTCCTTGCAGTCCTACTGCCATCTGCAGAAATACAACGCTCAGTGAGAAACAACCAATCAGAGCCAGGAGGAGTGTCTTAGCACTGTCAATCAACCTCGTGAATGCACTGCTAAATGTTCTAATGGTGGAGAAACAACTTAACATTAGAGGAAAACCGTTCATCCATCATCATTCTTGGCGATGCTAACCAGCATTAGCAGTGATGGGTTGGATGGGTCTCTTCACTAGATTTGTTTGCAATGTTGTGTTAATTTGTATCTGTTAAAAAAATAAGTTTGATTAAAATATTATACAAAAGTAAGAATATCTGCTTTTGTAATAGAACAAATGCTTAAATGAAGGAGTATAAGACTTTGTATATAGAGAACACCAGGGGTGAAAGTAGTTAAGTAGTTTTAAAGTCTTGGGGGTACTATGACAAATACAAAAAAAAATTATATATATATATATATATATATATATATATATATATATATATATATATATATATATATATATATATATATACTTGTGTGCTTTGGAGTTTGGAGTTTCTGTGATGATAAATTTTTTTGCAAAGCGATAAAAGCTGGGTGGCTCTTCAATTGCTACAAAATAAAGCTGTATTTCCTCCCTCAGCCCACTGACTGCAATGTTGACACCTTGAGATGCATTCTGAACATCATGGCATGGAGTACATCCCAGTTTTCTAACCATTAATTTGATCTTTTTAACTGGTTGTATCGATCATGTGTCCAGACAGAGGAATAATCAGTAGCCCAGCATCATGACCTGTTTGTTCTGAAGATCTTGCAGCTTCCACTTCTCTTCCTAACATGGCGCCTCCTCACCCTGACTCTCATACTGACAGGAGGAACCACAGACCTCTGTTATGTTAAAAGCACATCTTCTGAAGTTGGGATATTTTTCCTCCAACAGGTTCCAACATCTGGTTTGAGGAATCACCTCAAACCAGATGCTGGACTGGATTTTATTTCAATGTCATTTGTGAATGTTTCTCATTTTCAACAGTGGAGCTATAAAGGTTGAAAAAGGTTATTATTTTGGAGAAAATCTCATCGACATCAATATTTCCACTAAATAAGAGCCAAAAAAAAATAATTGTTTGATAAAGGAAAAACATCTCAGACTCTGAGCCCGACAGCACCAAACTATTTTTTATATCAGACAATTAATTTAATTTCACATAATTATCGCGGTAGAAGCCATTTGTTTGTTAAATAGTTAATGAAACATATTTACCGTGTTTGATGTTTGTTGTGAATGACGTGGTGTACTCGCAGACACACAAGGTAATTAGTCCGAGTTGGTCGTTTATTGAACGTTCAGAAACTACAGCGGCTGTGATGCGCCAAGACAAAGGTAAACAAAGGTAAAACAACCCGAACAGGTGATCAACTCTAAACCACTCACACATTTTTACTCTCCGTCTCTCTCTGTCATTTAAGCACAGCCGTTGCCATGGCAACCTCCTGCGCTCCACAAGCCGACCAAATATTACGTTAAAAACATAACATTCAGTCCGATATTAGGTTTTCAGGCTTGATATTTATTTTGCGATCATTAATAAGCCTCCCTGAACACAGCGGTAGTTGATTAGTTCATTTTAAACTCCTGCTCTGCTCGTTATTTTGGTAATGGAACCGAAACGCACAGAATTGAGCAATTTGTTGAAACAATAATCACTGAGATTATTATTGTTGTTGGGTCATTAATTTGAACACGTTTTGTTGATTTTTTGTTGTTCTTTAATAAAGTTACGAACGTTTTAAGGAGCCAGAGGAGGACGTGCTGGTCTCAGCGTCCTGGCGGCGTTCAGTTTGTCACCTAATGCTGAGATCGACTCAAAACGTTCCGCGATCGACATATTGCAGCCCGGCTCAAGCACAAAGAGTTCAGAAACAATATGAAATGGGAAAAAGTTATTTATTAACCGATTAAGTCGTGTTTTAAATTGTTCTTGAAAAAATAATCAGTTATGGCTGATTAGTGGACGCACTCACAGCTGCACAGTGAACCCGTTGATTTTTTTTAACAGCAGACAGCCGCTCCTCTCTTGCAGGTACTGCGTACCCCCACTAAATCTTTTAAGGGTACGCAGTACCCTGCCGTACCCCCTTACTTTCACCCCTGGAGAACACTGAATACAAAAATGTTTATCATACAAAACATTCCTATTTGCCAAACTATGTTAAAATATGGGGTTTCAGGTGAAAATAAATTAAGAGCCGTTTTGGAACCAAAAGAGCCGTCTTTCTGAAAAGAGCTGAACTCCCAATCACTAAGCCTTATCATCACAACAGGCTGTGTTGTGTGGAACTAGCTGTAGCGCAGCAGAGAAGTAAGGGGAGGTGGAAAGGCCCTGCTACTGTATCTGATTGGTTGCTTCTGACTGAGCGGTGTATTTCATCAGATGGCAGTAGGAGCACTGGTAGGAGGAGGAGCTGAATTTTTTTTCACGGATTATCAGCCTCATATTGTCACAGCATAGTGTCAGTATTAACAAATATGTAAACAACTATTGTTTATAAAATGTCCATACTGCAGGCATCATTTCATAATCTAACACTGTATTATGCCTCTCCACAGCTTCCTCGCTGACCGCTTTGACCGCTCTGACCACTCTGACCACTCTGACCAGTCTGACTGGTTTGACCGGTCTGCTGGGTTCCTTGATCTCCATGATGTATTTTTGAAAAGACTCCTGAGACGTTCACAGAAGAATTGGGTTCATGCTGCGAATCACACTCAGGTGAACTCTGTTGGCTAATTAGTTCATTTATGAAGACAAACAATTGCATTGAATTTATTTGCAGGCATTGGAACTAAGGGGCCTGACTGAAATTGCACACAACTTTTAATATTTTTACTAGTAACAATCAAAGAGGAAAAAAAAAACATCAGAAAAAGATTAACTACCAGGGTGTTTGTTTTGTTCAACTGAAACTTGCTAAAGATAATCCCACAATCACTGAAGGTATTAAATAAATCCACAGGTGGACAGGGAAGTTTTCAACGCTTTTCCCATGTCATCAATTCAGAGATGATGATGATGATGATGATGATGATGATGATGATGATGATGATGATGATGATGATGATGAATCTGTTTCCTGAACAAAGACCATTCAAACATTCAAACTTTTCTTCAGGACAGGCAGATCAGTTCAGTGATGTGGTCAGTAAAATAAAGATTTCTGGTGGAAATTAGGAGGAAAAAAGAGTAGCTGATCGGTATAGATGATCATTTTGGAACCTGATTTGTTAAGAAAATTGTTTTTGTCTTTATCAGCGAAGTCCATCCCTCTGACAATTTAAGATGTCAAAAAAGAAGATGCAACAAAGTAGTTGTGTTTTTTAGCACATGATTCTATTACTTTTTTCCCTCAACATTGTGTGACTATTGTTTTGTAAAGAACAAAAATATGCATTACTTAATATTCAATACTCAATCTGACTTGAGTCCATATTTTCTGCCAGGAGTTTCACTTGCCTGAAGCTCGTCATGAGCTTCTCCCTAGATGTTGAGATGAACTGAAACTAAGTTCATTCTGGTTCAACTTTAGAACAAAAAGTTTTGCACTGTCCTGGATCCTTTTTTAAAACCAACCAGAAAAACTTTCTCAGACTCGCAATAACAACTGTGTCAAAACACAGTTACATTTACATGCAAAAAAAAAAAAAGCAGATAAATAGCCTTAAACAAATGGTGGAAATATTTTTTTGTTCCTTTAATGTAAACATCCCTGGGACAGAACAGCAACCACTAATAAAAATAACTACCAGCACAATGCATTCTGCTGGACTTTCATCATTATGGTGGCCCACTTTTTGACACATTTAACCCTGCTCTAACTGACGAGCCACGCATCCCTGAGTCTGTGGAGAACATCTGCAGAAACAGTCACTTTACTGTATGTATGGCGAGGGGGACAGCACTCAGCAGCGCCATGCATTGTTGGAAATTTGCATGCTTAAGTCCATATGGCAACTTCCTTTTGACCTGCTTTCCCATCCCCGATGGATTGTCAGGCCTGTCAGACGATAAAGAATCACTTGACTTGCTATAACAAGTTCAAAAGGGTCTGATGACGCGCCGTTGATCCATGGAGAATCGGTAAAGAAACACCCTGCCGCTCGCTGCTATCACTGCCATAGAGATAGCCGCATTATTTAGGGAATGGGTATGCTAATTTCTGGATGTGGGGAGCGAAAAGTTAAATTTTCTTAGTTAGGAGGAAAGAAATCACATGCATTAAACAAAGAAAGAAGTGTGAATCTTTAAATGTGATTGTGTTTTCTGTTGGAAAGATAAAGAAAAAGACAGGACAAAAAGTGAGCAACAAGTACCTATTTTATATATATGAAAAAAGAGTGAGCGAGAAAGCAAGAGTGAGCTATAATCACATATAATAAATGTGTGGGGGGAGGGGGGGGAGTCAGATTTTTTTCTTTTTTTTTTTTGGATGGAAAAATGTTCCGAACAGGCTGCAGTTAATTCCTGAATGCAATTAAAGTAATAATGGTTTTAACACGCTGCGAGTTGCGGATTATTCCCACGCACAGATGGAGCGCCGCGCGCTATCCTTCGGAGTGACCGTCCGCGTGCTCCTTCTCCCGACAGCTCCGGAGCGGCGCGTGCGTGTCCCGTGTGCGTGTGACCCGGGGCTGACTTATGTGGTGGAGGTGAAGGAGGTGGTGGCGGAGGGGGGTTGTAAACACGACCCCCGTGCTGCATCCCTTCTACGGGCCCACGTCCGGTTTTGCGGCCATCCGATCCTCTGTCGGCGGCGTTAATGCGTCTGTCGGTGCGACATTTTGAATAATCAAGGCTGCGCGCGACCACTAGCTGTCAGCAACACAGCCTGTCTGTCTGTCACTCTCCTCTGTGATGCACTTAACATTACAGAAAACAAGCTGTCCGTCCAGGAGAGTACTTGATATACTTTTTCCCTCTTTATTATTATTACCAAAACCGTTCCCATAATTACCCCATAATCATTATATAATCCCCCAACAAAGCCTCTATTGAAGCCCTGTCTTTTGTCAACGCTGGGACACTGAATCTATAATTGCATTATTCAGCCTCTTCCAGCCCCCCTCCCTCCTCTCTCTACCCCCCCATATGGAACCATAATATATCAAAAACAGGGTGCAAGGGCAGCTTTTAGTCGCAGGAAACACTCCTGCTTCTGAGGGACGTCGTTCTGTCTTTCTGTCATGTGCTTTTATTCACAACTTCAAAAAAAAAAAAAAAAAAAAAAAAAAGTTGAGCGAACTTCCAAGTTCCTGTTGGCATTAGTGTTTGAGTCAGTCTGAAAGAGCAGTTTAAAAAAGAAAAGAAAAAAAGAAAAGAAAAAAAGAAAAGAAAAGCTTCGAGCACCTGCGCAAAAATTTCTCCACGCTTTTGCTCAGAGCGCACTCGCATCTTTATTCTCTAATAATTTCATTTTAGCGCAGCGGGAATAAATCCTTTGAATCGGTGAAAGAAAGAGAGAAAAAAACCTGAAAAGGTAAAAGAGAGGCTCCCCTGGGAGCGGTCCTGCGTCTGTATGCGCGGGGACCCGCAACCCAATGAGGCTTATTTACATTAAATACGCCACAAGGTTACAGTGCAGATAGATGAGCGTCATTTTTATCACTCATTACTTCTCTTTAGCGGTGACTGACGCTCGGGACGCAGAGGAGGAAACGCTCATTTATCCAGGAGTTTCTAAAGGCCAGGAGGAGACGGGGAGGACGGGGAGCCGGAACAGCTGTCCTGAAAGGTAAGGAATGTCACTTTTTTTGGAGTTATTTTGTGTGTTTGCAGGGAGGGATGTTAATGCTATGCCAGCCAATTCTGGTCGCCCCGAACCTCCGCTGGCTGCGCCTTCACGGCTTAGAGCAGAGGGCACGTTGCTTTTCTCTTTTTTTTTTCTTTTTACTATTATAATTTTAATCAAAAATAATCTCTCCGCGCGGTTCAAGGTCAGGATCTCGGAGGTATTTTTGGAGCGTTTTGTTTCTGTCTAATGTGAGGACCGGGAGAAGAAGGTGGCGCGGAGGGTGGAGGGGGCTCGCTGCTCCGCTCACCGCTGGGTTCATCAGCTGCTCTGACGGCGGATACCGCAGGAGCAGCCGGCGCTGCTCTCTACAGCAGAGCGCCTCTTCCAGCCGCCAGATAGGGGGAGTCTGAGCTGAGAGATGGAGGGGACACGCTGCTGATGCCCGCCGATAGGAGCCGGACCGGAGAGCGAGGGGACAAGTCCTGATAAAAACCTTGTTTGTTTTCTTTTTTATGTCCAAGTCGGAATACGCGGACGAGCGTGGAGTGGACAGTCTGAAACCCGTCCTGAGCGCACTTTCCCCCCACAACACTCCTGTCCCCGCAGCAGCAGCAGCAGCAGCGGCGGCAACATGATCCCGTCACATCAAACGGACATGCCTCGCTGTTTGTTGAGCACTGTTGGTCTCGACGCGGCGTTTACGCACCGGAGTCGGCGAATTTAAACAAAACAAAATATATATATAAAAAATAAGAGAAGGTAAGAAGTGTGGAGCTGAAAGCGAAGAGGTCTTATCGGGGGGTTCTGAGTGGGTGTGTGTGTGTGTGTGTGTGAGGGTGGTGGTGTGGGTGGGGGGGGGGGGGGAGCTCACTCAGGCTTGTTTCTGTGTGTGTGTCGCAGCGGGGGTCCCCTGATGTCTCCCCGAATCATGATTAGAAAATAAGGGTGCAATTATCCGGAGCGAGGGGTCGTAAAACAGCAGCTGGGACCGAGAGAGATGGGAGCAGCTCGGAAGCGACACCTTGCAAGTCTCCGCGTGCCGAACTAGTTTCATTTAGAGCAGAAAACTCATTAATGTCCATTATTGCTTTTTAATTTTTATTTATTTATTTTTTTACCCACAAAGCCTGTGCGTAAAAGCCGCTCGCTGCGCACCGCTTTGCGACTTTGGCGCATTACGGATCAGCAGCACAGCGTGGGACTTTTGCAGAAGTATGTGGCCGTGTTCCCGGTTGCTTGGAAAACTTTTTTTTTATTTTTTTAGCCGGCGATATTCCACGCAGCTGGGATTTTTGAAGACAGCGGGAATAAAGAAGTTAAAGTTTTGGCACCACGTGTCCTAAAAAAAAGAAAGAAAAAAAAAAGAAAAGGAAAAAGGAAAAAAGGCAAACAAAGTTATGAGCCGATGAGACCTGCCATTTTGAGCGCCGAGATCGACCTCCGAAATGAAAAAGCCGTCAAAGCGTCATGCTCTCCCAGATAAAAGCGCGGAAACGGAGCCGTCTTATTTCTGCCTTAACAACACCTTGTCCGGCTTGGGAAAAAGTCTTCCTCAAAAGTTGCGGTGTGCGCGCGTGCAAATAGCAGCAGGACAGCTCATGAGGCCATATCACATCAGCGGAGGGAACAGATCAGATTTGTACCCTGCCCTGATTTCAGAAAAAAATATTTTCTCTGCAATATCTTCACTCCATGAATAGTAATAAAAAAGTAAAAAAAAAAGCAAAGACACTCTCAACTTTAACAATCTTTAACATATTTTAATAATATATGAAAATAAATGGGCAGTTCTGAATTAATAAAGAATAAATTGAATTATGCGGCACCAGGGATGTTTGAGCTCTGTAATCCCATTTAAAGCCCCTGTCACACCAAGCGTCTTGGGTGGGGAGCTGTTATTTTCTCTCCCTTTTTTTTTCTTTCCTGGAAGTAAAACTGACCCCTGACCGGTTTGACCCCACTTTACCTCCAACCAGCTACGAGCTTTATGGAGACAAATGAAATGGCTCCAAAAACTCCATCACACTGTTTCCCTAACCTTTCCCCAAGTTATCCCGAGCCCCCTCTGCCTCCTTCCATCCCCCATCCGCCCAAAAAAGTTGCTTCCTCCTTGGATTCATTGTGCAGGGAAAATTGAATAAATAGATGGACTGTACGGGCTGAGATGCTGTCATTGTGTAATGGTATGCACAGGGCGGATATTGTGTCTGAAATAGTGTCTGGGCGTAAACCCCTTTTGTCAGTTGCTTTCAGTCCTTTATCGCAGGAGAAATATGAAATGGATGACAGTGCAGAGCTGCCTCAGACCTGTCTGCCCTTTCCCTGCTCCTCGCTCTGCTCCCCTACCAGCTGATATGTTGTCATTCTTTTTAGGTGAAATATTTTAGGAGGACAAAAAGGCCTTCTTTGATTTTCCAATCTGGCCTTTTCGAGGAATTGAAGGTGTTCTCAGTTTAGTTTTTATTTATCAGGGCCGCCTGAAAATCTCTGCCTTCACAAATGTATAAATCGTTTCACTGCACACACACACACAGAAATGTCAGAGGAAAAAAAACACACAAAAAAACAGGCATTTAAAATGGTGAACATTGATACATTTTGTTTCTGGATGAGATTTGAAGAATGAATCGTCTCTCGCGGCAGCAGGGATCTGACGGATCCTCCTGCTGCAACTTTCTAACTGACAGAGCTGGAAATCCGCTCTGCCGACAATCCGGCATGAGTCGCTTTCCCACCTGTGCCCTGTAACGGTGCTTCTGAGGGTGGTGGAGAGTGTGTGTTATACGTGTGTGTGTGTTTGGGGAAGGTGGGTGGAGGGTCACAGACCATGACTGACTGCGCTGATAAACATCTCTCAGCTGCAAACGAAGGAGAGAGAGCTGGAGAGAGGAGATGGCATCAGATCAGTTCTCCTTTCAGCAGACTGTCAGTCAGTCAGTCAGTCAGTCAGTCAGTCAGTCAGTCAGTCAGTCAGTCAGTCAGTCAGCAGGCCGCTCTCCCCTGCTGTCAGCTATCTGCATGCTGACGGGTTAAACAATCACATTTTTATTCTAAGTGTAACAGAGGTTTTTAAATTGGAACGGCAACATGCATGCTTAACCATGGCCTGTGATTTGGATTCAAGCATCTGCAAGAGTCCCCCCCATCAGATCTGCAGCCTCGCTTCCCCCCCCCACCCCCCACCCCCCATTCTCATGTAATTATGGGGAGAGGGCTCCAGCTGCACAGGCTGCAGGGCCAGGTTTTCCCATCCGCTGGGATCAGGGCAGTGGTGGGCAGGCCGGATCAGGCCAGCTCTGCTGATCAGCCAGCCATTAATTGATATGTGCAGTCATTGTGAAAACAGCAGCCCTCCCGCCTCGCCCTCATCCCGTTTTTTTTTCTTTTCTTTTGGTTAGCTGCTGGTTTTCAGGGCGCTGGATGGGAATAAAAAAAAAAAAGTTCCACCTTTTGTTTCTGATCAGGCTGTGTTCCTTACACAGCCTGGGGGGTGGGGGGGTGGGTGTGGGGGGGGGGGGGGGGGGGGATTGTAACTCCTTGACCTTGATCTCTAGAGTTTAAGCCAGGGAGGGCAGCATGTTGTCAGTCTTCACGTGAAGTTGCCTTGTGAGGGTAATAACAACGGGACTTCTCCGGTTTAAAAACTCCCAATCAATCTCCAGAAAATAGATTCTTCCTCCAGGTTGAAACGTTTTCAACAGCAGCCAACAGGTTTGGTGCCTCCTGCCTCTGCTCATGCTTAGGATTTCATTTTGTTGAATGAATTTATGGTGAGAGACACAGTAAGCTACAAGAGTCTCTGCAAAGACAACTATGGATCAAAACTACACTGAATACATAAGGTAAAACAAAAAATCAGCAACAAAATCCAACAGTTGGGATGCAGAGGAGCGGAGGGGTCGGGTGGGCCGAGATGGTGAAGCTGAGGCTAATTGCTGACGTCAGTTCCATCTAAGAATAAAGAGTGTGGGGCAGATGAGGCGTTGACAGACTGGGTGCCCTCATGCCAGGGTGCCATCACAACGAGTGTCTACGTGTCTGGGCAGAGGGAGGAAGCGGGGCTGAGAGGAGAGCGGAGGCAGTTGGTCTTAAGAGGGAGAGCTAAGAATGGAGGAGGTGATTTCTCCTTATCAGAGGACTTGTAGAGAATGTGTGTGTGTCTGCACATCGGTTCAGTGTGTTGAAGCCCCCAGGTTTCCGCCCCATGTCCTCTGGCCTCGCAGACTGTGACGTTCTGAATCTTTGGTCCTACTTCCCCAGAGGAACTCCTCTGGGGTGCCGTGGTTCCCCAATGGTTTGTGTCCTGCTTGGATTCCTTATTCCTAAAAGTTTGCTTCAAACTGTGGATTTACGGAGGCACCAGGCGATGTCAGGGCTGTTTTTTTTTTTTCCCTCCTGTTGATACGTCGAGGAGCGCTGTGTTTTCAGCCGTGTCATTTCCACAGACAACAGCTTAACACAAACCGGCAAGCACACATCAATCAGAGGTCTTGAAGCAGAGAATTGTTGCTACTTAGCATTCAGCTGCGCTCTGCAAAGACAGTGGTAAATACCTCCAGCCTTCATGAGATGGAAATATGTGTGTGTGTGTGTGTGTGTGTATGTGTGTATGTGTGTGTGCCTGTGTGTGTGTGTGTGTGTGTGTCTGCGTGTGCGTGCGTGTGTGTAGAAGGTCCTGTCTATCGCCCCCTTTCACCTAGCATCTCTGACTGCTGGGCTCATGTCATGACTGCTCTTTAGCTGCGTTGCGCGTTTTCGGATGTGACCTCTGTAAACTTCCAGACCCCGGCTAATGAAGACATCAAAATATTCAGGGAGGGGGGCCGAAAAGAAAAGAAAAGAGCGGGAGGGGAGAGAGGAGAGGTGAAAGTGTGGGAAAGCTGGGGAGAATGTGTGCACCTTTAATTATGATCAAGAGGTTCTCACCAAAGGATGGAGGCGTTTCCCGTTTGCTAGCGCTCATAAATCTGGCCCTGGATCTGCCGTACGGTGAGCCCAACCATTACTGTACACCATTGTAGCGCACATTCAGCTGCTTCCCCAGCACCTCATTTGCATAATTGGATCTTTAATGAAACTTCCCCAGTGGAATGAATAAGAAAATGAATAAATTATAAAATAAATATAATAAATATAAAAAAAAAAAAAACATGGCAAAACAAAGCGTGCGTTTCCATTGGGGTAAAAACGCTCCATCAAAATAATCTGCGGAGCTCTTTTATGAAACTCTTGTGATGTGTGTGTGAAGAGAAAGGTGATGGTGTGGACTGGAGGTAGGAGAGAGAGAGACAGCAGTGTGAACAGAAAGAGGGGGGGGGAGAGTGACCTGCTGTGGCACAGGCGCTCGCGCATCAACGGCAGTGCTACAAATAGGATGAGAAGTGACTGTGAAAGCTGTACATTCCCAGCCAGGTCTCGCGGGTTAAGACTACAATAGTGGGATATTCTGTAGCCCAGGGGGGGATTTCAGCTCCTCTTCTGTCGACACTCATTGCACCAACTTGTTACTCGGGGAAGATGGCTCTTTTGTCGGAGAGACGATTCCGTTCCTGCCTGCCGGAATTCCTCCGCTGTGAATATTTCCACAAAGATGAATTAACGCTGCTATTGTATTTTATTTGAAGCCCACATATTAAAAAAAATTATTTATATCTATGTTTGTCTGAATATATATACATATTCAGATAAATTGCTGAAAGTTTTTTTTTTTTTTTCTTTTGCTTCTCATTTGTGGTCCCAGTGGGACGTCCGTGTTTTTCTGTCCGTTCTGCCTCAGGGTCCGTAGGGTAAAACCTTTACCTGTGTGTTTTGTTGCCTACTAAATGTTCCAGTAATAGATTTATTTAAAATTACGCATTTTAATCGGCATGGTGCGGTAGAGACTGTTCGGTAAGCTCTCTTTTGGTGATAAGTACCCTTTTACTCCAAAGTGGAACAGACAATTGTTAATCGAGGACTAATGGTAAATGATGGTGTGTTAGAACGTGTGTCTGAGAGGAAGAGTTTCTCTCTCTGCCTTTTTGTGCACACCCGCGTGTGTGTGTGTGTGTGTTTCCACTCCACATCTGTACGAGTGGATCATGTGTCCGAGTGGTTTATAGGTGGTTTGTGGGGCAGGATCTCCTTAGTGAGGTAGTGGAAAGGTGGGCAAGGTTCAAGTAGCTCAGACACTTTGATGGCAGCCCCGGAGAGAACCCTTCACCAGCCTTCTTATCGCTCTTCCCCTGGCGTTCTTTCACTCCTTTTTTTGCCGTTTGTCAGCTCCCACAAGCTTTCCCAATATTAACCCTAATCTTTTCCTACCTGCCTTCAGTTTGTCTTTTTTTTATGTCTTCCCTTCTTTTCATTCCTGATCCTGCTGTGAATCTTTATTTCAGATTCATAACTAACAACATATAAATGATTGTTTTTGAAAGTTTGTGTTAGAAGAGGCATTATTAAGATATATTGCTGCTGTAGTTTGGAGCTTGTTTTGACATTATTCTGAGCCACTTCTCTTTCCAACTGCACAAAAGAATAAAATAGTTTTAATCACATTTAAAACTATTTAAATGTGATTATGCATTTGAAATATAGAATTTCAAATGCATTTTTTGTAACTGTCTGACAGTCATCTACCTCTAAGCTTGTTCCACATTAACTTTGAACCACATATTACATTTTAAAAAGAAGTAAACAGGTTAGATTGAGATAAGATGCTACTACTACGTGCTAATTTTACGATTTAAAGTCACCTATTTGGCGGAAAACGGTCCTGTTAGCGGAAATAATACGGAGCTAAATGGAAGACGAGGAGTGATGACGGGGCGATGCGGGAGGGGTGGGGGGTGGATAGGGGGACAACACTCGGCGAGGAGCAGAAGGAGAGCAACAGAGAGGCAGAAGAGGAGAGATGATTTACCTAACAGATTCTGCAGGCTTCTCTCTCAACAAGCGGCTGCCACAGATCCTGCGAGCCTGAATTGATAAATTCACTTTGATAAAAGTCACTGAAATGCCGGCCTGTCTGCGCACCTCCATTAAGCGCCGGTACATTTGTCACAACCACTGGAAGTCAAGCGAAGGGTTTTAATGTCACATCGGGCTGAATTAAAGACTCAATCGAAAGCTGTGAAAGGTTTACGTTTTCATTCCAAGTGACAGTGGTGGCGCTGCAGCTGCGGCTGCTGTGAAGGATTCCTCAGCTCCGCTTGATCAAGGCAGTCATTTTACATTTTCTATTTTTCTGTTGGGAAATTTAGGATTATTTGCCACTCGGTTTAGCCTGGCTGCTCATTTTGTATATTATGACTTTGAGCAAAGGCGGGTGCATGTCTCTCTCTCTCTCTTTGTGTGTGTCTGCGTATGTGTGCGTGTGTGTGTGTGCGTGTATGTGTGTGTGTGGGGGGGTGTGTGTGTGTGCGTGTGTGTGTGTGGAGGGGAGCTGGGTTGTTCATTTCATGTTTGGCATTATTTTTGTAATTTATTATTATTAATATTAATCAAGAAAAATTCAATCTGTGCTGCATTAATCATCAACCCTGCCTTAATATAGCAAACCAAGGGAGCGTTTTCTTTTTTGAGTTTTTTAGAAAAGGCTGCATTTAAAAACACAGCTTTCCCCCCTGAGAAGTCCTTTAATACCACATTACTGTTTCCCATTTATGCAAAAGTAAATAAGTAAACCCAAAAGGCAAATGAGCATTCCAGGCATTAAACACACAGCCTTCTGTAAACGACTGGCGCAGCCTCGACCACATCTCCGAGGCAAAGCTGCTGTGAGACCGACGACTGCTACTGTGCCTTTTTTTTTTTTTAAGATAGGAAAAAGGTAAATACATGTCTTCTTGTTTAACTTTGCGTCTATTTTAGGACAGCGCATTCAACATTCAAAAGCAACTTTCTCTTCATGGTTTTCATTTCACGGAGCTTCAGGGACTGGGAGAGAATGCAGAACCTCCTTTAAACTTCAGGGAAAAGATCAGTTAGAGTTCATTCCTCAGCTTTATCAACACATCTGTCCTCTGTAAAAAAAAGAAAAGAAATCTTCCTACAACACATTTAAGCATAACAGCAAAACAAAATGGTGAAATTGGACCTGCTCCAGTCCTGGAATGTACAAACAAGCCCTCATGACTGCTGACTAAAGCTTGAGCAGAGAAATACTTCCGTTACTCATACCTGTCACACACACGTCCACTCACCTAAACAACTTAGTTACTTTGGAAGTTTATGGGGGAGGAAAACTTTAAAGTATGTCAATATCTCTTACATACCAGCAGGTGTTTTTTTTAATGTATTTATTGGTTTGTTTAATTCAATCATAAATCAACAAAAGGAAACTCCCATCATGTTCCATTAACTACCAGAAATGTCATCAAGACTGAGTGTTTGTGTCCATCAGCAACAGGACTGGTGTTAAAACCGTGTGTTAGCGGGGTGCAAGCACTCTTCAGCTTGTGAAGTTGATGCCTCCTGGTGTTTTATTTAATCAGGTAAAACGCACTTTACATGTGTGCGTGTGTGTGTGTGTGTGGGTGTGTGCGTGTGTGTGTGCAGTTGTGTGACGGCGTATTGCTCTTCAGGAGCCGTCGGTCTTTCATGAACTACTTTAAAAAGTCTTGTTCAAGGTGGGGAACCTAATAAAATTTATCTATTATTTATCTGCGTTAGCGCTGGCGTTGGATTTGAAAAGAGAGCGCTCTAATGCGAGAGAATTCCCTCGGTGGCGCGCTCCTTTCTTTTAATGCCTCTCTTTAGTCATAAGACGAGCTCCCACTTCTGTGGTAAAAGAAACCTAATTGATCTCGGCCAATTTCAGTTTTCTCAAATCGTCTTTTTCTCCTTTGCATCTTCAAATGGCTCACCTCCTCCAGCCCCCTCCTCCTCCTCCCACCGCTCCCGCTTATCTTCCTCTTTGTCTTTTGCTGCTTAGTCTGTGGCATTTTTGTCAGCATTATTATTTCAGATCATGTGCTCAAGTTGTTTTCCTCACCTCAGAGCTGAGTTTTTTTTTAATAGCTTTTCTTGTTGTACTCGCACACGTTTAAACATCCGCAGGCAGATCTGCCTGCTTTTAAATGTTGCTCTTGATCATTCTGTCCCGGTTCGGCCCAGGACCACAGTGGTGTTTTTTTGTTTTAAAATGTCTTCTGTGTATTCTTATACTATGTAATAATGTTTTTATTAATTTGCGCACAATGTATAGCTGCTTTTAATCAGGGACAATCAGGGCCTCTTAAATCCTGTAGGAGATTTCAAAACAATCCCAGGAGTTGTTTATTTCTTGGTTTATAACATGGTGAATACATACATTAATAATTAATAGCAGACAGATAGAGTTACAATTGGCAGAAGTGTTTGCCTTGGAGCCAAATTTGCTGAAAAACCTTTGAAAATACGAGTGCACCTTTTGTTTAAACAAGGTGTGGATAAGATTTCAAAGTAAAAGGTCAAAAACTGTGTCACAGATTGAAAAAGGCATCTGACCTCAAAATATGTTTGTGGTTAAAAGAAAATATGAATTGCATCAAATGGGTCACCAAAAAAAAAAAAAAAAGATTTACAGCTATTTTGTTTTGAATTAATTTTAGATCAGACGTAGCAGCTAAATAAAATCCAGTTGTCAATGTATTTCTTTTGGTTTTTTTGTGGTGTGCCACAAGGTTTTGTGATAGGTCCTAAAATTTTGGTAATATGCAAAATAAGAAGAAAAGATCTTAAGGAAATTCTAATGAGTGACTAATTCTTGGAGCATTTTTAACTTCAAAGCTGAGCAAAAGACTCTTAACAGTCATGCTGGAAATCTACAGTTAACTCTCGTACCCTCTAATGCTTTCCAGATTGACTTTATTTTCAAACGTCTTTTTTTTTCCAGTGAGGATTTGGTTTATTATTTTAAACAACAGAATACATTTTCATTCCAGTGTTGCTCCTTTTTTCAGCCGCTGAAAGCCCGAGTCTAACACATCGTATCATGCTTTCTCGCCTCACCCTGTCTTTAAGCAATTAAGCTAGGTCTTCCACATTTACAGAAAGAACTACAACTCATATCCCCCCCATTCAGCCCATAATATGCCCACCCACCAGCAAGACAATCTCATGACAGAACTGCTTCAGATTGCAGATAGAGGTCGGCTCTACAGTTCTGAAGTTGAGCTCAGGTTTGTTTCTCTCTCTCCCTCTTGTAGCCTCCATCTCTCTGATTGCCGATCAGCCCCCGAGGGCTTCGAGGCGCTCCTTCTAGATCCCTGTGATTAGAGTAAATGCCCCCCCACCCCAACCCTCACCCCAACCCCCTTTCTTTAACCAGAGATCAGAATTGGCTTGCAGGGCAGGAGTGGGAGACTGGAGGAGGGCAAGGTGAAGAGCTTGGGACACCACTGAGACTGAGGAGGCTCAAAATGTTCGAAGAGAAAGAGCAAAAGAGCAGAAGTGGAACTGAAACATGACTTATATTATTGTTCCCTTAGACTTTGACAGTTGATTTCTGCAGATAGATTTTAAGTTGAATAGAAAACTGGAATTCTAATATTACTTGCAAAAATAACATCGGCATGAAAGCAATAACTGTGCTAACAATCAACAAATGCCACATGTAGACATTTAGTTTCTTATAAAGGTTTTTTTTTCAAAGTTCTTTTTTTATATTGGGTTTAGGATAGAAGAGAGTAGTTTTAGTTTGCACAAGTTAACACTGAATTAATATATTTTCACTGTCTACCACCTAAATATTTTAAACTAAATTCACATCCACAAAATAAAATTGTTTAATTTCTGTTATAATTTTTAATAAAGTAAAAATGTGATTATGTCAATTCACTGACTTTTGCAAGCTTATTTAAATCTGTTTAGTTTCTCACCAATCCTTTTGATAAATGACGATATATGTTTGAGAAAAATCTGAATGAATTTGCTTTTATTTACACATTTTCCAGTTTTTAACATTAGAAAAGCAAAATGACTGTTTGAGGACATCATCTGGTAAAATCTAAATGCATCTAAGGAAAAGAAGGTATCTGCAGGAATGTTATCAATACTTGGTCATATATCAGGTTGTAAGAAAACTTTTGAAAAAATTAAATGGCAAACTTGATGACAGGAAGATACAAAAAATATATATTTATATGTAAATGGCAAAAGTAGAAATTTGCTTTCAAATTTTATTTCATTTATTTCATTGCTTATTTTGTTACATGGCTGGTGGCGAGGTGTTATGCAAAGTTGACTTTTTTGAGCTTTGTATCATGTTATAATGCTATTACTTCCTGAAAAACATACCTGGACTGTTGCTTTGATTCTTTCATGCATGTTAGAGGAATCTTTGAATCTCCCCTAGCAACCATTCAGGGGTGCCTAAGAGCCATGTCCCTCATCCCTAGGCGAGTCCCAGACCCCTGTGCCTACCACACAGCCCCTCCAGACTAGCAGCAGCAGCAAATAGCAAGCAAAAACCTGGTGTAACTGTGTTACACCAAGTCTGCTGACCTTATCCTACAAAATGGAACGCTTCTGAGATCAGTCATAAATGGCATCAGTGGATGGCATGAAAAAGTGTTGTGACTTGCTGAAGTGTGAGTGGCAGAAAGGAGAGAAGTGTCTTAAAGAGACAGAGGCCACTAACAAGGTGTCAGATGGTAAGGCAAAGCCAAATGTCTTTTAAGTTGTTTTTGATATATACAGATTTTTCCAGATAATTGATAACAGTTACTTGATTGTGCTATAAATGGCACTATATGCCTGGAAAATACATAATTCAGCCTCTTTAAATATTACTGGTGCATCAAATGATTCTGTATGAACAATTTTACAAACTAAGGGAATTCTGTAGTTTTTCAATCGGAAGTAGCATATTTGGTTGTTTACAATCAATGAGAGAAAATCGAAACAGAAAAAAGAATCATAAACTGAAGCTATATATGTATAAATAATAAAAAGTAAGCAGAATAAAAGGAACATGGTCAAGAATTAAGAAAGGAAGCATAGATACATTCAGCCACACCAGATGACCATTGCCCATGGTGATATTGGAAAGGGTAGGTGGCCCAACTTGACCAAGTTTTCTGTTGCTGTTATGTATTTGCTGAGAGTTTCAGCATTTTATCCTGCTCCAGAATTGAAAGGATTTCCTTAATTTTTATTGGGTGGGTGGGTTGGGGGTGGGGTAAAGGGGGATGACAGAACCGCCTCTGGGACTGAAAATGAAACTTCATTGCTTTTGGTAGACTGACCTACATCAGGATCAGTTTTATTGGCCAAGACTGTGTCCACAAACAAGGAATTTGACTTGGGTTTTACATTACCGATGTTCTCTAACCGCTAAGCCAAATTAAAACGAGGCCAACGTTTTTCTTTTAAGTGGCAATTTGCGTTCCAAACCTCCCCACACCCCCCAGACAAAAAGTACATCATAATTGCTGGTGGACAGGTCTGCTGATACTGTGCTTAGCAGCCACGTGTCAGTGTCAGCCCTCAGGTGCTGGTGTCGTCCTCTTCCTGGAAGATGTGTATTTCCCACGGTTTGCTGTCGTTCCGACTGCAGCGTGTACCACTACCTGTGTGTGTGTGTCTCAGTTCATGTTGGGAGGAAGGGGGCATCTGGGGAAAGGGGGGTGGTGTGTGTGCGTGTGGGGAGTGTTTGATTCAGCCGTTACTTGTGTTCATGTGGAGCCCGGCAGAGGTCAGTCTCCTCCTCAACACCCCTTTTTCATCTAATTTCTGAGGCTGCGGGCGACCGCTTGCCGCGCTTTTGTTGCCAGAGGTAATCTGTGAAGTGATCTTAATTATGGAGGTTCGGCCTGTCCCCCCCGCGCTCCGCCACGCACACACACCTCCTCATCCCCCCTCTCTTCTCTCTCTCTCTCTCTCTCACTCTTTCTCTCTCTCTCTCTCTTTTCCTCTCTGTACACACTTTTAATCAAACAGCATAGTTAGCTGGTAATGAGGGCGAGGGGAGCACGTGCGCTTCTGCTTACACATGCTGCGAGGCTTCGAGGAGGAGGAGAAAGACAAGGATGAAAGGAGTAAGGAAGGAAGGGAACCGTCGAGAGCAGACGATGTGCAGTTTCCATGACAGGTTTGTCACGAAATTTTTGTGCTCATATTGAATGAAAAATAAAGCGGCCCTAAAGCTTTTTGAGAACAAAAATAGGGATTTACATCAACTATAAGGACAGTAAAATCTGAAAAAGTTGCAACTTTTTATAACAGACACCTCTACAGGTAGTCTGTTCTCCCTCACACACACACACACGCACACCCCTACACACACACACACACGCACACGCACGCACGCACACCCCCACTCACGCACACCCACCCACACACACACGCACCCCCCCCCCAAACACACACACACACACACGCACACCCCCCCACACACGCACACACACACACACACACACACACACACACACACACACACACACACACACACACACACACACACACACACCTGTTCTGGTACTTGTTTCCAGGTCACAGCCAGGTCAGGAGTGTAAACATAATGACTCGCGCTTCGATGTGCTTGTGACTTGCATCACCACATTAGTGTTGCTGGAAGTGAAAGACCTCATGACCTCGACAACCCTGAAATGTTCCAGATGTGGGACGTCCGTCAGGTTTTTGGAGTCTTCCTACGAGGCTCAACTAGCAGCCAACAGCCACTAAGCCCAGTAATGCAGGCCAGAGTGGTTTAGCCACCTTACCAGAATGAACTGAGAAGCATTGAACTGAAGTGAATTAATTCCATTGTTGTGGAATTTGGTATGACACTGCGAGTACCTAGAGAAAATCTACACATTTACAGGGAGAACATGCAAACCTGTGGGAAAATTTTAAACCCAAATATCATTTTATTAGGGAACAGAGCAAATCCTATGCTCTTGTGTCACTTTAAACTGAAAACTTTAGAAACATGTATGTATGAGGTAGGAGGAGCTTTCACATCTGTCAGGTAGATTGTAGGTTTTCTGCTACAGTCTAAGGATGCATTCACACCAGCCATGTTTAGTTCACTTTAATCAAACTCCAGGCCATCTGACTAAAATGTCTGGTTTGTTTGTGGAGCTGTGAATGGTTAACCGAACTCTGATGTGGAACAAAAAATGTAACTTTGGTCCTCCTTCAAACCTCGGACTGGGTTTAGTAAAGTGAACTGTAGTGGGGTTTGAATGAATATGTGAACACCACGCGGATCGAAAACTGCTCTAAAAGCAAGAAGCAAACTACTGTGCAGGGCATTCTGGGTAGATATAACCAAAACAACCAAACATGTGCTAGCAGTAGAAATGGCTGGTGGTCTTTAAAAAAAAAAAAAAGAAATCCTCCAACCGCTAAAATCTGACGCCACACCTGTTTTGTTCATATTCTGTGAATGGTCTTCTTCAGAGGTTTTCATATCGTTTCCTTCAGTGGTTGTTTGTGCAGCGCCACCACAGGCAAGGGGAGGAACAGGTTCTTCAAAGGGTTTGGTTGGCCGATGCGGGTCTGAAAGAGAACCGCATCAGCTGAAAATGGAACCACTGTTGCAATCTTGGTCCCCAATCGAACTGAGTCTAATAGACTATCAGGAGTGAAAGCAACCTGAGTGTGTGTGCTTGGATGTGTGAATAGTGCTAATTCCTACAGGGTCAAGAGGAGGGGCCGGGGTTAAATGTGCCTGACAGGAGAGGTCAACAGTGATTAGCTTCCTTCTGAACTAATGGCTGGATGCTGAGGAAGCAACAGGAAGCGCAGGAGAGACAGAGCAGAGAGGTGGACCTGCACTTGGGTTACAAGTTTGATGAAATCACTTTGTGCTACTGCCGTGAATAGTGCCGCCCCCCTCCCCCCAATCTCCTCCTGCAATCCCCTCCTCTCCTCGTGTCGCTACATTATTAAAGGTTGCCTCGGTGCTTAAGTTAGGCAAAGCAGATGGCCCTTTTCATAAATCATACTTTTAAGATGATTATAGGCATTGCCACCCTCTGTTCTTTCTTCGTTCATGGAGTTTATTTTATTCTTTTACAACACAAAGACAACGTCGGTGTGGACTAGAACACTTCAGTTCGAACCCTGAGATCCAAAAAAAAAAACAAAAAAAATCAAAATAAGAAAAGAAAAAAGAAGGGAAGAGATGAGATTCAGCACCATATCATCAGCCTCCCCTGACTTGTTCTGTTCTGAGCTTGGCACAAACTTATTCAAAACAGGATGTTAAATATATAGCATTGGCAGGGGCTGGGGGGAAAGGAGGCAGGAGACGAGTGATCATGGGGATGTGTGTGCATATGCACGCTGGATTATGTCTTTGCTGTTGCACTATTCCTTGATGTATGCACCATGTCAGGCAGTCATTGTCTCCTGGGTAAAGAATGATAGTTCAAATACCTAGCATCTCTCCCCTGGTGCTCCAAATGCTTTGCCTTTGAAGTTTTTATAATCCATCTGTCATCTTCGAGAAGGGAGGGCACATGTTCCGTACCGCTCAATTACCAAATTTTCTTTTTGCCAACTGCAATGAAACAGGAGGCAAATAACATGGGTGACCCTAAAAAAAAAAAAAAAAAGCAGTTGTGTGTGGAGGTGAATAGAAAGAGAGAAAGAGACATTGGGAGGAATTGCCCGAAATCCTGCTTTGCTGACTTTCTCACGCACTTGATTGTGTCCCCTCGCTGCCTCTCATAACAGGAGAACAAAGCCTGTTTGTTGTGGGTGGAATGCCTAAAATGCTTCCTACTGTTACAATTATGAAGCATTTGATTGAATGTGTATTGTTGCAAGGGCTTGGTGATTTTGATCATTTTTTTAAGTGCCTTGGATTGTTATTCTGCTTCCCTGCAAGAAATAATAACCAGTCACCTAATCAAATTCCATTTGATATAAACATTTCATTTGTTTTAATAGCTGGTCAATGCCTTGCATAGCTATGAAGGAACAGAAATGTGTGTTTTGATTATAAATATTCATCACGGCGGCTTACAGACGAACGCTGAATGGGGGCTTTTGTCAGAAGCTTGGTGGAGTATCTAATGAAGTTTGTTGCAGTTCTTGGTGTTAAAATCGTCTTTAATTGGTGAACGCTTTGTTGTGCATCACTTTAAAAGTGCCACCGAGCGACCAGAAGAACTTCAGACGGCTGCCGGAAAAATAACAACAGCGGCAGCTGCAAATTACGGCTCCGAAACATATTTCATTTACATACACCGCAGGCGCCTTTATAAGGCTTCTACCTTCCTTAATTCTTTTTCACATTTAACATTCGATGCAAAACAATCAAGGCTTCAGATCTCTGTGTCTGCATCCTCGTTTACATCGAAACCCCCCTCCCCCATCCTAAAGCATCCTCCATGGGAAGGAGATGAAAAGATTGTTTTGGAAAACTCAAAAGGAAACTTGACATTCTTTTGTTGTTTCTGAAACTTCCAATATTCCACTGTAATTGTTTCACACATGTTATATATATATATATATATATATATATATATATATATATATATATATATATATATATATATATATATATATATATATATATATATATATATATATATATATGTGTGTGTGTGTGTGTGTGTGTGTGCATCTTCAGGGGGAAAATAATGGGGGGAGATGAAGAACATGTCAGCTCCTTTCTTCCTGAATAAAAGGCAGCAGAACCCATCTGGTTGGGTGATCCACTGCTGGCCCTCTTGCACTCATCGCTGAAATAATACTCCCTCTAATGACTCCCGCATATTCTGAAATCTCCCTTTTGAAATTGGTCTTGGCAGATTATTTGCAGGTACTTGAGTTGCATCTGTTTGCAATTTTGCAAATGTGGTAGATTTTAATGCCAGGCAGGGGCGGCGAGTGGAGAAGAGGCTATTTTAATCTTGGGGATAAGACTGGCGGTCTGAACGGACGGGTTCAGGTAGTGGTCCGCATCAGACGTCAATACTCTTATATGCACTATTACTTCCTTTATCCATAATTTGAAGCTGCCATCCGCGGCAGATAGCTCTGTGGATTTCAGTGTGGTTCATTGTGTCGCAGCGCTGAGTTGCAGTTTAAGCATGTTTCACATTCTCCTTAAGAAAATAATCCAGAGTGATAAAATCTCTTTTCAGTGTCATTTTGTTTAAAGAATACTTGCAATTCTAAAACTTTGAGATCCTCGGGTGTCTGGGAAGTTTGTCCCTGATTTATATGGCACTGATTAGCGCAGCTAAAGCAAAGCTGAAATGATTGTGACTTCAGTCCCTATTATTTCTACCATGTGGTGAGCAGCTGACCAGCTTAAGCCTGCCCCCCTCTCCCACTGCCTGGCCTCCCTCCCTCCCCCCTTTTAAAACTGTAATAAGGTGCCCTATTGTCCTATAGCAGGGAATAACAGGGGCCACGACCGAGCCCACCCACCTGACTGTAATTTCATAGGTGGTTACAATTACATTAATTACATATTTCATCAACACTGTTTATCCAGCCGCACGGTAAATGAAGAGGCCAAACTTTTCTTTTGTTTTTGCCCCCCCATCCCGACTCTGTCGTCCGTTCTTTCTCTCCTTTTTCAGTATATTGAAAGTTAGGATGGGGCAAGGGTGGGCGGGTGTGTGTGTGTGTGTGTGTGTGTGGTGGGGGGTTACCAGAGGAGGAATTAGGCTGAAAGTGTATGCCTTGCAACTTTTCCCCTCCCCGTTGAAAATGTTTATTTGAACAGTAAGCTCATGATTTGAATATTTGTAATCCATGCTTAAATTTACAGGCCAGATGAACTTTTTGGCACAGAATGGCAACCATAAGTAGGATTTTGAGAAAAGCTTTACAAAATTTTAAGCCATGTGCAAGGCTTATATAATTTAGAAGGGGGGAAATATGCGCAAATAACACAGCCTAAATCTTATTTACTTTACACATGCAGGAAATGGACTCAAATAAAATCAGATCTATATCTATATTTTTCATTATATCTACACAGCTTCACTGTACTGCATATATATATATATATATATATATATATATATATATATATATATAACAAACTGCACACACACTGTGTGTGCAGTTTGTAAGATTAAACATATGTTTTGAAATGCAGGTATTTCTGTTTTTAAATGTACTTTTGCTATTAGTCTGATGAAATATTCTCATTTTAAAAGTCATGTTTATATCAACTGTAATTGGAAAATCATCAGAAAGGACAGAGATAAAGGCTGTCAAATAAACTGTGTGTAGTTCACCTATATAATGTGTTTCATTTAGTGATAAAAATCCTAAAATAAGTGGGGTTTTTGATAATATTCAACTATATGAATGGGTCTGTGTATGTCTATTTATATGCATACATAATAAATTGCTATGATGATCCGAGGCTGCCATGCTGTGATGTATCACTGTATTTAAAACAAAATGCATAGTAAGATCTGTTTTATGTTATTTATTTAAAAAAGAAAGCAGCAGTTTCTTTGCTTTTAAATAATATTTTTAATCTACATTTACAAGTAAATGTGCTTCTTCCTCAATATGTCTATTTGTTGTTCTGTTCTTTTTGAATCAACATTAGTTTAATAACCGATACTACCTGTGCTTTTGTGCACACTGCTAAACATGCTAATGGTGGAAAATCAAGTCACGTTCCAGAATAACTGTTTATCCACTGTCACTGGTGGCCATGCTAACTAGCCTTAGCATTCACTGCAGGCCCCGCTGTGGTGAACTAGCTGTACCATAGCAGGGAGTAAGGGGGAGGTTTGAACAGCACGACACAAGCATGATTGGCAGTGTTTAGATCCTCCTCCAGGTTTTGATTGGTTGTTTCTGACTGAGTGGTTTTTCTGCAGATGGCAGTAGGATCATAGGGAGACCATAGAGGAAATTAATTACCTGTCTCATACTGTGATGTCATGTCCTGGTGACAGCTTCAGCAAATGTGTAAAAAACATTAAATTTTTTTTTTTTTTTGTATGAGTTGCATACTGCAGCTTTATTAAGCGCATCACATCCTTCAGCCCTCTAGGTGGGAGTGGGAGGTGATTTTGTGACAATTTTTTTTTAAACAGCTGAATTTCTTTATAATAATAAAAAGGTGTTTATTTTCCAGCTGACAGGCAGTGTGCAGTGTGTGTCCATGCAGGGGAGGGGTAGAGGAAGTCATACAATTTCAATAGCGAGAATAATATTTTACCGTTCAGGTAATGTTGTAGGAACCAGCTGCTTTTTTGAAATCACTTTTTTACTTTGTTGTTGGGACGCACGGGAAGTTGCCACAGGGATCGTCTCCATGTATCCGAGCGTATGAACTGACTATTGAGTTCTGCTGCTGGGAAGCCACCCACATGCCAGCTGGGAGGTGGATGTCAGAGTCGGAGAGGCAGAGGGAGAGGTCAGTGAGGCAGGCAGACGAAAAAGGAAGACTTTTTTTTAAATGATGCTAATCAGTCCAAAGGGGCCTGGCCCTCTCTCCCTCATCAGGCTGCTGTAATTCAGATGTGCCGAGACCCTGGAATTAAATGTGTCAATGTGAGGCGCATGCACACACACGTGTGTGTGCATCTGTGTCTGCCAGTATCTATTCGCCTTGAATCTATTTCTGCCGGTGTGTGTGCTCGTGCACGAGGGGTGTTTAGGGGTTAAGTAGAACCAAATTAGTCGGTAGGAGAACTAACAGCAGCACTGGCTTTCTGTGTGGCTACATCTTGGTGAATGTCAAGATGATTTAGCGGCTCTTCTGCGCGCCGTCTGCCTCTGAGCACCAGCCCTCCAATCACGGCTTTAGGCTGTCTGTTTTGTGGCTGTCCATGCAACAAATGAATAATAAATGTGAATCTAGGCACCACAATCGCAAGAGGTTACAGCTTTAAGTTTGGGGACAATGAAACAGTCTGTTAAATGTAAATGTCGGTAAAAGCTTAGTTTAGGTTAAAGAAAATCCATAGATTTGGCTGCACAGTGCCATTTCTTAAACTTTCCTGTGAGAAATAAATGTGTGGTTTCTGTTCAACATATTTTCTGTACTGTAAAGATTTTTGTTGTGTTTGATTTAAACAGCATTCTCTCTGGCCATCCTGCCAAAAGTCTATCATTCTTCCTGGAAGCAGTAAGTTGCTTTAATTTAGTACTTTAAGCTATTTTTAATATCTTATGTTATCAGTTGTACGGTTAGCACAGTAAACCTTCCAAACATATCACTCTCTGTGTGTCGTCACTATTTCATGTAGACCTTTGCCTTTCCTCTGAGTTTTCCAAAAGGCTGCCAGTGTCTCTAATTCTGCATATTCCATTACACTGACAGTTCAAACGAAGCTTTGCTGTTTTAAGCTAATGTTTCCTGTTCTATCCAGAAATGTGCTCCAGGTTGTTTAGCTAATCTGAAAGCTCGTGTTGGTTGGGTATAATGTTGACATCCTGTGGTGGACGATTGTATCCCAAAAAGTCAGATCTGAAATAACCAAACCTGCAGAAGAACAAAACCGACATCTCTGGTAAAAATACTATTTCCTTTTAAGCAACTTTGATTTTTGTATTTATTCTATTCAAAAACAGCTTGAGCCTTCTTCCTACAGTAAAAACTTCCACAACGAAGAGTGTTGAGGGATGGAAAGACAGCAATCAAAGTATAAAGCTTTGGCACAGGCAGCATAAGATCAATGCTGACCAGTTCTTCTAAGTGGAGTTTGTTGTTTCTATAATCAAGCAGTTTTGAATAATAACGACTTGGTGAAATGCATTTAGGGAGAATTAGATCAAAATGAAAGTAGTGCATGTAGTTCAGAGTCTGAAGCATGAGTTCAGTTTTAATTGAAGGTTTGATGAGTGTGTCCAGTGAGCTGGCAGCTTTATGTTTCCACCAAGAGTGCATGTTCACTCTTTACACATATTTTGTGCATGTATATGTGTGTGCAGAGCAAGTTATAGTAGTGTTAAGGGATGCTTGAGTTCTGTGTGTGCGTATGTGTGTGTGTGTGTGTGTGTGTGCGTGTGTGTGTGTGTGTGTGTGCGTGCGTGTGTGTGCGTGCGTGTGCGTGTGTGTAGGTGTGTGCGTGCATGTGCAGGATCTGTAGTTGAGCTAAAAGCAGAATCACAGCTCAGCCGCTGCCCCTTATAGTCCTTGGCAGTTAGTGGTATGAAAAAGCCTTCTCTTTGAGGGCATTATATAGATTGATGTGCTCTTCCTGGAGCACACACACGCACACGCACACGCACACACACACACACACGCACACACACACACGCACACACACACACACACACACGCACACACACACACACGCACACACGCACACACGCATACACACACACACACACACACACACACCTCAGCATCCTGAGAGCCTGACTGTGTTTGATAGTGTGTGCTCAGGGCACAGCCAGACGTGTAAAGTAGTGCTGGATCTTCAGGGTTTAAACTCCGCGGATGAGCGTGCGTGGGCTTGCCTGCTACAGATTGCACACGTGTGTGTGCTTGTGCTTGTGGGTGTGCGTGTGTGTGTGTGCGTGTGCGGGTGTGTGTGTGTGTGTGCTTGTGGAACATGAGAAGGGACAGGTCATAGTGGAGGGAGCAGAAATGCACGTGGAGGGTTCTCTTAGTAAGCACTGAGAAGTATTCACATTCACATGGTGGATTTTTGAATGATTTTGATTTAAGATGGAAAAGCTGTTCTCTGATGCAAGAAATTCAGCAGAGAGTCACACGTTTGTGCTACATTTCTGAGTAATGAGAGCACAGGAGGGATTTTACCCATAGCTCCATGGCTGCATTACCTGCTCAGTTCACATCCAACCAAGAAATGCAGCAATTAGACATTAACATTATTAATATTGCGGCTATTAAACGGTCTAACATTAGAGTGTTGTCTTGCTTCATTTAACCGTGAGTAAGTGCACAATAAATGGACTGGAAAAAAAATGGGTGACAGCATTTAATTCCTAAGTATCCCAGCGTATCAAGCTAACCACCTTTTAGTCCCTCGCAAAATCATTTATACCTCTGGTTTTCTTTTTTTAAAATCTTTTGTCACCTTATGACCACATATTTTAATATATTGTTAGGGAAATGTAATGGCATAACAACATACTATGGTACATAATTGTGAAGTTTACGGAAAATGATATTTTTTGTGTATAAAAAATGAAAAGTGATATGTACACGTATTGTGTCGCCTAAGTTAACATTAGAAGCACATTTTTCTATTATTACTTGCAGGTCTTGTGAAGTATGTCTGTAGTTTTGTACATCTAAGAGTTGCAGTGTAGTTCAAACTCAGTCATTATATGTTGAGTGCCTGAAAGCAAATATTGCACATTCTAATTTGGAATTGAGCCAAACTTTAACGAAGCCATTCCAACATCTGAACCTGCTTTGGTCTACATTGCAGATGTTTAGGTTCACAAATCTGTCACCCTAAATCAGTTTTTTTTCCCAGAATTGCCCTATGTTAAGTGCCAACAGCGCACTTGTCTTTGCTGAAGAAAAGCATTCCCACAGCATGATGCAGCCACTGCCATGTTTAATGTTTCTTTAGTTTTCTGTGGAGAGCCCAGAGGTTTAACTTTGGTTTTACTTGTCAGGTACCCATTTGCCACTACATGACTTAGATTTAAACAGGAATTTGCATAGCTTTCTTTCAGCTGTGTTGTTTTACGGTCACTCTTCCATAAAGGTCATATTTGTAAAGTGTACAAATGGAAATAATGATTTCTGAAAGAAACCCTCAGAGGTTTTCACAAAACTGAATTTATGCTGATATTACATTACATTTTTGAAGGAAATTGGTTGTGTTTGTTTTTATTTAGGATATTGCAGTCAAAGTGGATGTATACATGTTTACACATTTTTATTTCTAGTAAAAATTTAAATCAAGATGTGTTACCTTCACATGATTTCACATTTATGCACAACCTTTCACTTGACTCTCAAATTAAATTCAAATAAAATGTGTTGAGGTTTGAGTAAAGTAGACTGTACTCTCATGATGGTTTGAGTCGGTTAGGTTAGGTTAGGTTAAAGTTTGGGGTTGGCAGGAAGTTGAAAGACACTTGTGGCCTAGCAATGGGGATCCTCCTGCAATGACTTAGTCCCATTGTTTCCTCCTTTGGCTGAAGCAGCTCCTACCCAAGTGTGATCAGGGTGTAGCAGAGCTGATATACAATATCACAGCAAATACACACAGATGTCATGGCTGGTGGAAGTAAAGGCAAATGGAAAAGTACAGCGCGGTTCCAGCTGACGCTAAAGCCAAAAACGAGGATGGGTAAACAGCACACTTAAACATTTCTGCACCCGTTTCATTTTCACTCTGATTCCTTTGCTTCTTTTAAATGCAGCGATTTATCTCAACCCAAATCTTTCTGCTTTTCTCATTTTAGCGAGCCCATTTAGACATTAACCGACTCAGTGCTGAAGAGACCCGGCTGTAGTTCTGCATATTCACTGGCATGTTTGGAGGGTTAGCCTTAGAAATGTCGCTTTGTTTAACATCAAATATTTTTACTGCCTGTAAATGTACATATGCGGTGCCATATACTCAATATGTGCGTGCATGTTCATGCACTCGTCAGCTTTTGTCTCCAGCCAGTGGTGGTCCAAACAACCTACTTTTGTCTGACAACGGCGTCAAGACACGGAGGTGCACATATGCAGAAAGCTATTTGGAAAGGCCTCCTCGTAGCTGTCAGCTTTTATTATGCACCGAGGTGTCATGTTTGTTAGGAAGCTGAGTGCAGATGGCAGAGTGGAAGAAATGGATCACTAATTTTAACAATGATTAATGAACAGAGATGGAAAATGAATTACATCGGACTATTGGAGGCAAGGAATATTTTCTCTGAAAATGTTAACTTCGGCTGCCAGGCAGCCGGCCGTGTTGTGGGAGTAGATTGAGGAGGGGGAAGGAATGTGTGTGTGTGTGTGTGTGTGTGTGTGTGTGTGTGTGCGCGTGCGTGTGTGTGTGAGCACTAAGGTGCAATTTTTCTCTCGCATCTTTTGTAGAATCAACACTTCACTGCTCTTGCCTATTACTTTAGCTCTCGCCTGCTTAAACACTGCTTGCTTTATACACATTTACCCCCCACCCCTCGCCTCCTGTGTGTACTGCTCTACCAGTTAAGGTACACACTCTTTAATAAGGTAAACACAGGAAAGGTTAGACTGTCTTAAAATGTTAGCTATTTTCATTACTCTGCAGTGAGCTTTATATCAGATCAGAGATGTACCAGATTCAATCAAGTGTTAGGAGCTTTTTCTGCGTTTTTCTCCCCCAGTAGAGAACAATAACGGATCTAGCAGTGCACATCTGCTTCTGGAAAGTGCTTGGCAAGCTCTTCTTTTGACTGCATTTAGAATTTTTGATCTTGACAACATCAATGAGGCAGATTTTGGGGGGAAACATGTGTGTCCCTTTACAATGTTTTACCCACTTATAGATGTACCATTTGACTGTATGTAACATTGCATCTGCGTGTGGTTCACTTTCTCACATTGCTATTGTAATATTGTAGAAGAAAGAAAAAAGGCAGACATGACATTCCTTGTTGCCTGTGATATGGGCAGATTTCCTTCTTCTTCTTCTACTTTCCTTGTATTAGACCCCCAACACAGCCATTCCCACCCCTGCCACCCTGCCTGTGGTTGTGTCTGTGTCGATTGTCTGGTGGGCGGTTGGTGCAACATGGTTTAATAGGTAGATGCAAACTATTTTGAATTTAATTAACCTTCTGATGGGAAAAACATAAAAGGGAGAGAAGGGGAGCAACTCCTGGCAGCATTGCGTGTTTGTGTGCTTGTGTGCTTGTGTTTCCGTGTGTGCAAACAGGAGACGGAGAGAAATAAGAGAGTAAGAGTGCGACAGAGGATCTCAGGTTACAACAGCATATGCTAAGCACTCAGAAAACATACACAATGCCTTTGGTGAACAAGGTAGTCAGTATGCCCCTGGGAGCCAATTTAGATTGTGACTTAAGGCAACATCTCGGCTTTGTGTGTGAGCGGGGTGTGTGTTCCCTGCGTATGAGTGTGAGTTTTACCTCTTGACGCTCCATTGAAAAAGTAGTGGTGGGTAAATCTGGGTGGCCCTCCTGCAGACCCTCCACATCTGTGTCCCCCCACCCTGTCCAGCTCCCCCCTCACCCCTGCCATCACCCCTCTCTTGTAGGACTGAACCAGCCTGTATATGCCTGGCTGCCTCTTCTCATTCAAAGATCCATGAGATTTGGTTGAGCCTCTTTTTGGAGGTTCAAATTTAGCAACATCTCCATATTAATGGATCACAGAAAGAGACTTAGATACAACAAAAAAAGAGGCCCTAAAAACCACGGGCATTTTGCTAACGGTGTGACTGACAGATGATCTTCTGAGGAAAGAAACAGCACAAGTTCATTCTGAAAATTATGCAGAACCAAGTCTGTGCACATTCTCATCTTGAAAAACTTGAACAGGTTTATGCAAACCGCTGAAATATCATAAAAAATGAAATGTAAATAGGGAGCAGTTTAGTAAGCTGCAAAGAAATTGATATGTTGATGAAACATGAAACAAACACATGAAACAAAGTGAAAGCACCATATTTTAGATTTCTCAACTTAGTAAAGCTTAAAAACACACCAAGCTAGAATTGTGAAAATAGTCATTTCACAATTCATTGAAAATACCTGGTGCTTAATTTGACTCAATAATGTTTGCAACAAAGAAAATGAAAGATATGGCTTACATTTGTATTTCATTTTATATAGACATAATAAATTTGATCACTGATTTTTGGACCGTTTTCGACATGGATAACCGCAGTGTTTTTTAACCCTCATCAGTGGGCATATTTAACAAAAAAAAGGACCTAAAAAGCCAGCCTTCCCGCCAATTTTCATATCGTCTTGCTCAGTGGCGCGAAAAGTGGGCATGCAGTGCATGCAACTCATAGGGGCGCTGCACCAGAGGGGGCGTCAAAATCCCGTCTGGAGGAGGCGGCGTGCTGATGATGTGTCCGCATACACTTGGGCGCCCTTACGCTCCTTTACCTCACGCCCATAACAGGGTAAATATAGTGAGTTTTACCTTTCACATACCTTCTGTCGTACAACATACAGTGTTTACGCATACAGCGTACATGCTGTATGTTGTGTATGCATCCACCTGAGAAATGTGCTCCTTCACCTTCACATACCTTCCTTTGGGGGGGGGCGGGTGGGCGCCAATTTATGTGTTTGCATCCACCTGAATAATATGTAGTTGTGACCCTGGTCTTGCTGGATCTCTGGGTTGTTCCTTACATGGTCACTGCATTACTTTTAAAACCAGTTCCCAGTGAAACTGCTATAGATTGCCCAGAACCTTGTGGCACATTCAGCACTGCATGCCAGCAGCTGTTGTTGATTGCCTTGGCCTGGCCTTCCAGACAAAGCCTTGTCACTTTGTTGTCACTCACTTCCCTACAATGTGAGCTCCAGCCTTCTAAAACGTTGTACTCCTCCTCAGCCTATAGGGTGTGCTCGGAAACCTGCCATCCTGGCACACAATGCAGTCTGAGGAAACATTGTTTTCATTTTTGGCACCATGGTGCTTGAACCAGGTGTATTAAATACTTTCAGACCAGAAGGTGCTCCTTTATGCTGGTTTTGAGAAGATCTCAAGGACAGTCTCCTACAAACACCCAACATCTAAAATGTGCCTTTCACATACAGTATTTATTATGCTTTTCTCTTTTTCAGAGGTATAAAAGGCCAAATTATAGATCATAAGATTTGAAGGTATTTAAAAAATAAAGCTTCATCACTGGTTTACGCAAGCATTTATGGTTGATACATATGCAGAATGATTGTAAAAGTTGAAATGATTTCCCAATAAGTTAGACTAACGAGTCGAGCTGTGAGACGGGTTTGCAGAGAAGAGACTCAGAATAAAATTTTTAATGGGTATTTTTCTTCTGTCATCACTGTTGCAAACTTGTCAAGCTTCAAATGCAAGTGACGCTGAATTTCCTGGTATGTGTGCTTTGTTTACAGGCTCTTGTCGTCCCACCTTCTGTGAAACTGTCTGCGTTCTTCCTGACATCCGGCATCCGCTGGAGAGGCAGCCGTGCAGGTACGATCACACCCATTGATCAAGGGGAGCGGGAGGATATTAAAGGTGTCTGTCACACTCACAGACCCGTGCACTTATGTTTTTTATTCCAAACTTTATCTGGGAAAATTAACTATGGGCTTCATAACCACTGCCATACTTCTCACTTGCACTAGTAATTATAAATTCCTGGAGCTTCCTATCACTGTTTTGGTCTGTCAGTGGCTCACTTTGGAGTGTGTAAAAGTTACACACACTCCCCCTAAACTTTCACAACCAGAAGAATATTTTGATGTGTCAATTTTTGTGGAAGCAAAATAGAAGCTAATTTGTGCTAGCTGTTTGTCTAAGAATTTATTCTCAAGTAAAACTTTGAATGTAAATGTGATCTCTTCCCCAGTGTGATCAGAAATAGCCCTACTGCACCAAAGTCTGGTTCAATATTCTAAGTGATTATGATTTCCTTGGGAACTTTACTTAAACTGAACTGAGTTAAAACTGATTCATAACTTGTTTTATGTTCTGAAGCCAACATTTCTAAGTAGCAGTTTGAAATGAATCAAATGAAACTTCTTTAGCGGTCAGGATTCCAAATAGAAACATGTTATGTTATGTTTTTTTTTTTTTTACTAACCCTATTGAAAGCAGAATTTCTGGTTTTATTTTTACCTTTATTGATTGGAATGCCAATAAAGCAAACTGTGTAACTTTGTAAAATGCAAATATGTTACTGCAATTAATTAATGCATAGAAATAAATTGTTACAATGTTAACCTGTACCCAGTAACACTTCTGCCAAATAAATCAATCCAGACATATGCTGTATAATATAGTGGATATTCAGTCTACTATGATCTCTATGCTATGTTTACACGTGACTATGCAGTGTGCATGTATTATATGCTTATTGCATATTCACATAATGGGTAAAGGTTAACCTAAATTACAAATGCCATTCTCTACCACAACAAGATCCAATTCCAACACTAAATGAGGAAAAACACAGTAGATCCTAAAGACACAAACATGGCTATATCACACAAACCGCATAGAAACCAGCAACACTACATTCCCTCAATTTACAGTTTACGTGTTTGGTGAAAAAATGTGATTTTTGCTAACACCCCTGGATTCTATTGTCTCTGATGCTTTGATTGACATGTCAGCCATATTAGCCCAATGCTAACAGTAGTTAGCATGCCAACAGTAGTTAGCATTGTGCTATGTTTGTGTTCACTTCCAGGCCAGCTAACACGGCCATCTTCACAAATTGGTAGTGGTCCGGAGAAGTCTTTGGATTTGCTGGGCAAAACAACACAACAAACAGTATTTGACCAGAGAGGCCCCCAACCCGATGGCTTTGTGTACTGTATCAGTGCATGGCCATCGGTTTTCATCTATAGCCCTGAATGCACTGAGGTGTATTTTTTCTTTGCAGTATTTTGTATTGCATTTTATTGCAGAAATTGTCACTGGATAGAATGATTTTGTATGGTAGGGTAAAAGGATAACACAAACCAAAAAATAAAATAAAATGAATAAAAACTGATAAATTTCAAATTGTGCTAAAATAGGTCGGATGGAAAGTTTGTTTGGGCTTTTGTTGACCAATCTCTGAAACTTCTCTGCTTCACATTTATTGATAAATTTTGATGTAGAGAAATATTCTGATCCTGTACTGTGTTTTGGTGGATGTTTTGGATTGTAACTACATGCTTTCAAAAGGGCATTCACATCACAAAGTGCATTTAGGCAGAAATGTTATTGGGGTTTTTTCATGCTCTGATGCATGCCGTATTAATTCACTCTCACTCAGTAACATTAATTCTGATTTTTAGACCTCTAGAGTATTCTCTGGAGAAGTCTTTAGTTCTTGAGATATATATGAAATTCCCTTTTCAAGCAGGTCTTCCAAAAAGCAGCCTAGGCTAATTTGGAATAGTAGCAGGTCTCTGGACACAACAGCAAGTAAATTCAACTGGTTTTCTAAATTTTGTGTGGAATGTGGTTAAGTTGGTGTGACATCATTCACAGATCAGATTAATGAACACCAACATAAGCCTTCTCATCCCCACAATGTTGGAATACACACATTAACACATCGGACAAGTCTGCACAACCGATAATAACACATGAGGCACCGCTCCCCTTAACACACGCTAAAACCACATGCGCCCACATGGTCTGTAAGAAAGCCACATCTCTGTCATTCCCACGCAATGTGCCTCCATGAGATAATTAGCGCGCAGAGGTGACACGGCAAACAGGTGCAAAGCATTATTGGTGGAGGTGGAGGAGCGCGTCCACCCCATCCCTCACCGTGATGGATACTTCCAGATCCGCACGTGTGTGTCCGCGATGGCAGGTTGGTTGACAAGTCAGGGGACGTCTCCGCTTTGTGAAGTTAAATGGCTTCATCCAACCTAGTTGTTTGTAATCAGCAGGTAATCATCATCATCACCATCCTCATCATCGTCATTGCTGTCATTCACACACCATAGAAATTACTCTCACTTTCTTTTCTTACACTCTTTAGGACTTCATTCTTGTTTGCATTTCTGATATCCTTTATTCCTCTCTCCAATTATGTTATTAATCACTCAACTTCTCATGTTGGTGTTTTTATTTCTTTATTTTTTTTTAGTTTTTAAATGAATTTCTGTAAATAGAGTTTAGGTGTCTGAGGGAATGCAGCTAGGTGTTAGGCTGGCTTTCACATATTAACTAACTGTTCTTTTCAAAAGACATGTTATTTTTTTGTTCTGTAAAATGCAATTGGTGTTATTTTATACATTCTAAATGACCTTTATAACAACCATCATGGCATTAAGTTTGCTTTGCAGATGTGTTACTAAGGTGAAAAACTCCTATCCCACACAGATATCTGAAATTCATATACTTAATCACTCATTAAACATTAAAATATGCAGAAATATTGCTACATGTCTTGATCTAAAGTGTGCCTTGGCACTTGTTGGTTGCAAAGGAGTTAGTTCTGCCTGCTGTAGTTTTATTAATCAAATATAGCATGGGTGAGTCATGGCGTTTTGGCTTGTGTCATATTGGAGGTATGTGCCACAGATTTATCTCATATTGGAAGCAGAGCTAACACATGCTACCCTTGACGTATTCTCACACCATTTCTCACACAAAGCACTGACACACAAACTTGCAGACGCTCACACTCTTGGAGGACTTATATAGAGGGAGGTGCGTAAACAGGCGCTCCAGTCCTTGAAGACTCATTAAAAGACAGGCTGCCTTTTTAAAAAATACTTTTTTTCCCCCTGCATCCTTAATATAATTACTACATTTTCAAATAAATTAGATATTTTGAGCATTTTTTTCTGATCTTATTATTTTTTTACTCAACATTAAAATGTGAAACATTCAAATTAGCCATAGGACAGTTTTCAGTTTTTTCATTTGGTAATGCTTCCTCATCCAGATTCTGTCAGTTATGGTTTGTTGCCCAGATCAGAAGTGGTCTCAGGTGTCTTTGACTAAAAAAAGTTGGGTTACACTTCAAACCAGATATTTACATGTGCTCCATATAAACATACAGAACCAATTTTCCCCCAAATGTAACAATGGATTTGACTAAGCGTTTGTAGTTTCAGTCAGTTATAATTACTAAAATTATTTATCCTCACTAAATGTCAAAAATAATGAGCAATAATTTTTGTATGTTAATGTATGTTGACTTTCTTTGAGAAGTTAACATACATTCCCTTATTATTTGTTGAAATTGTTGTTTAAATTGAATGAGTAGGACAGTTGGCTGGAATTTTGACCCAGGTTTATACTAGGCTACTTTGTTAACACACCTTTTTGGGTCTGCCCACCAGTTCTCGATGGAATGTAATGACTATTCCAAAACATGGTTGTTATCTAAGCCATCTTTTGGGTAATTCTGTGGTCTACATCTGGTCATTGGAAGACCCCATGGTTCTTCCTTGCTTATGTCTTAAATGTTACTTCAATAATTTCACATAATGTCTCCTTATGCTGCCATCTACTTTGTGAAGTCCATCAGTTCTGTGAATGCAACATGGTTCTTCCTTTTCTATACTTACAATAAGGATTATTGCAAACTTCTCCCCTTTTTTATATAATGCTAATAGTCCTTATAGACAAAGAGTCATTTTACCAAAAATGGTGATCTTATAATCTGACTTTTTTCTATTAATTTGGATAAATGGTTTCTTCCTGGGACCAGTGACCTCTGACCCAATGACCAGCCCCTTCATGGTTAAGTGGGTACAGACATTCATCTCTTGGACACAGAACCTGTCTCCTTCCTGAACAATTTTATACCTGGGCCTTTCCAGAAGCTTCACCCAAAGATGAAGCGGACTTGTTGAGGTCTACAATTCTCTTCCAAATATCTTACCTGATTCCTTGAGCACCTTTGATTTTTCCATGGTGTCACACGAGGAAGTGGTGTGTGTGAGGTGTTGTCCTAAACTACACCAGTTAGTTCAAGATCAAAATCAGAAGCGTCCAAAATGCCTGACAACATCATTTGGACTTTCTTGAAATTTTTAAAAGGCTAACAATCTTGGTTTATTTCTAAACTCTGCATTTTTCAGAAAATAAGATTTTTTTTTTTCTCTGTTAGAATTTAACAAACAGAAATATTTTGGGAATCCCAACTGACCTAAAACATGATCGGTTTATTCCTGTTATACAGTATCACAATATCTGTAGTCTTATTTGATAGTAATTGATATTTATATTTCTCTTACAAAAGTTGAAAAGCTCAGTCCATTCAAAACAATATGTGTGTGTATATAAATCTTCTCGAATTAGGAAAATGTTTTGTTTATGGGAAACAAAAAAATTCTCAAAATATCCAGCCTTGAATTAATCAACTTTAAAAGTATTTTGAAATCCAATGAAAATAGCATCAGTCAAGTTAAAACTGAAAATGAACTGAATCAAACTATTGCTATTTAAAATTTCTGTATAAACTAAATTACAAAGTAAAACAAAATGTATGGTTATTTTGAAGGAGATAGGTCTGTTTTTATTAGTTCTTTGGGTTAAATTTGCCACTTCTGTGTTCTCTTTAAGCCGTCGGTATATTAAGACATGTTTGGCATAAGAAAACCCTCCCGTTCTCGCTCAGTTTCTCTTTTTATCTCTTCCTCCCTCTCTGACAGCCTTCATTTGCTGGAGGAGTGGCAGACTTGGTGGGAGTTAATGATTATAATTATTTAGCCTTTTTTTTTTGTTACATTGCGGGATAATTATTTAAGAGGTTTGTGTATTCATTGTTGTAATCAGTAAAGAGAGATTACAGAAAATCCGCATGCCAACAGATGGCACTTGGCTGTTGTTGTTGCTTCATATTAAACCCAGTACAGCACACTTGGTAGCAGGCAGGCAGGAGCGAGGGGACATTCACAAAGGGGCCAAATTATAAAACAATTTGTTCTTCATCATAAATCCATTTATCATATCACTTCATTGTAGAGGAAATGAAAGGGAGGCAACAGTAGTTAGCATTGTGCTGTGTTTGTGTTCGCTTCCAGACCAGCTAACACGACCATCTTCACAAAGTGGTGGTGGTCCGGAGAAGTCTTTGGATTTGCTGGTCAAAACAACACAACAAACAGTATTTGACCAGAGAGGCCCCCAACCCGATGGCTTTGTGTACTGTATCAGTGCATGGCCATCGGTTTTCACACGTAACCCCATTCACGGCTGAGGCTGTAGCTTGGCAGCGTCTACCATGATGCACTCCGCCATCAGCCATCGCCGTCTCCTCTCCCCGCATGCGGAACGTTCTTCGCCTCCAAAAACCTTCACTTTTTAAAACACTGTTAACACATGTTCTACAGGCAAACAAATGGATAAAAAAAAAAAAAATTAAAAAAAAGTTAAGTGAGGGCACTTACGATGCGGGGTCGGGGACCACAAGGAACTGCTGGCCTACATTCCAGACTAATTGTATAATTGGAAAAGCTCTCCAAATGAGCAAGCGAGCCACCCCTCGACCGCCCCACCCCCTCGTCAACCCCTTTTTACACACATACATCCGCACACACATGCTCTTCAAAGCAAATCACAAAAGAGCATTTTAGGCATAATAATTAATTTCAAAAAGCGTTTATTATTAATCCCACACACCAGCATCCTGGCAGGAGCAGCTAGGCCAGGCTGGTTAACAACCCCCACATGCCCCAGCCCACCACCGCTCTCATGTGTGCACAAACATCAACACACAGGGCAGTCAGGTGTCTGATGACTACGTTTATCCATTAACACATTCCTTTCTCTTATAAAACGTCATCCACCAAAAATATTCCACTTTAAAATATAAATAAATATAAGGATAACTGTTACACAACTTTAAAGTTCAAGCATTGTTCAAAAATAATGAGTTATCATATTCACAGAAGTGGGTTTACAGAAGGATTCGACTCTTTTCAAATGTATTGTTGCATTTATTGTTTTCTATTGAGATTTTTTGCAATTTCTCATGTTGCAGCCACAAACCATTTATGTATGTTATTAGGATTTTATGTGATGCACCCGCAAGAATCAGTGCATAAATGTAAACCGAAAGAAAAATGACACTTTTTTTCATAAAAGTTCTAACTGGCACTTTGCCTGTTTTTCCTGTCTAAGCTGAATGATTAATATTTCTTGAAATGCAATTGTAGTTACAAGAGACTTATTAATCCATTTTAAATATTGTTATCTTAGTTGTTTTGTTTATTTAATTTGGATATTTAAAATATTTAGAGTTCTAGTCTTAAATGTTCTTTTGAAAATAGCATTTTTTTTTATCTTTGAGGGGGTGTAGTTGCATTAATATGCCATTAATGATCTCAAAATGACAATAATCATCCAGCAAAAAATTTATTGACAGGCCTAGTGAGGACAGCGAATCTTATCAAACTTTTGCAATTTTTAAAATGCATATTAGGGATAATGTACATTAAACATTAACCACAAGAGGAGAGATGCATTGTAGTTCTAAGTACTAGTTTTCACTTGTCGTTTCCGACTGACAGAAAGATAATTATAGCTGAAAGTAATCCTCTAAAAGATTCATCTTCCAGCAGAACACTGATCCTAAATTTATAGCCAGAGCAACAAAGAAACATTTTAAGACAATGTATCCCCATGTGTTAGAATGACCCAATCAAATCCCACACCTCAATCCAACTAAAAATCTGTGACAAGATTTTTAGTCTGATCTGAGTTTGATCTTGTAAAAAAAAAAGAGGAAAAAAAATGTGGGGGTTGCAGTTCTAACATGTCATCTCTCAGGTAAACTGTTTATTTTCATTGCAGAGTGTTCTCAGTTACTAATTTTTATCTTTGACAGGCTTCACTTGGGCAAAAGAAGAAATCTGAACGTTTTTGCCGGCTGAATATTACGCCTCTTGACATGTTCCATAAATTAAGTTGTGAAACTTTTTTTTTTTTTGTCGTAAAATAAGCAATTTAATGACCAGTAAGGAATGATCTACTTGTGTGCTGTGTTAGCACTCATATTTTACTGTTACTACTGGAGCTCATGGTCAAATTGAATTTCCTGATTTATGGCCCTTGCCATGTACCGTTCATTTCCATGGCTACTGAGGGACTTATGGGGGATGGAGAGGGATGCAGGGGGGAAAAGGGGGATTTTTGGGGTAAAGGTGATTTCTGAAGTCGACTGCAGCGTCCAAAGGGATTGCGGGGTGCTGTTAAAACAAAGCCGTTAATTAATACTATGGATTGGCAAAAAAATAAAAGCAAATGTGATTTGCATATAGTGATCAATGCATTAACGGATTCCCCACCCCCACCCCCACCCCCACCCCACACACATACACACACACTCCATCAGAAATCTGATTTCCGGAGTTTTCAAAGTGAGAGAGAGGGAGTTCAGACTAATGTGGATCGATTGGGCCCCGCTTTCAGACAAGAATGTAAAGCATTTTAGAAACCATTGGAGGGTGAAACATGTTAGCACAAAATAAATACTTTCAGCTTGGACCGCTTTATTTCAAAAAATGAAGACAGTTAGCCCTTTTTCACATTTGCGTTAGAAACGGCCCCAGACCACACATTCAGTTTACATATAGAATAACACGGCAATATTTCTGCTCAACTTAAGATGAAGACAACACTGTGAAGAAAATGTCAATGAGAACAGCAAGGCCATGACAATCAAAAACAAAAGTGGCGTTAAAAAAGCAATATGGTTTTTTTGCTGTTTTTTTTTACCCCTCCTTTCTTGCTTGCTCTGTCAAGAGCAGCTAATTATAGCGTATTGATTTATAAAGCTTTAAATGTGATCCTCCATGTCCAAGTCAAGGGCAGGGAGTGCAAGAGACAGACTGAGACGAGGTAAGGAAAGGGGTGGGGGGGAGAGGGGGGGCAAGCAGGGGAAGAAGGGATTGGAAGACAAAGACAAAAGGGAAAAGATGTTCTAAAATGAATAGAGTTAGAATAGGGAGTCCGCGGTGTGGGGGGAAGAGGCAGCAAGGCATTTTCAGAAACGCTCTAGAACACAAAAGGGTAATTGTTTTAGCCCAGATGTTGTTTCGCACAACAAGCAGGATACAATGTTCCTACTGAGCTGATGAGCCCAATCAGTGAAATGATTAAAAATTGATTTTGTCCCTGTAATTACAGTATGTAAACTACTTAGCCGGGATTGCAAAGGAAGTGATTTTCTAATTACGTATATACTCTGGTGTCTAATGATTGGTTTTTTGAAGTAATGAAGAGAGGGTCCTAACGACTCCACTGTGTTCTGTTGTTGAAGGGAGAAGGCAAGAGAACGGGTGGATGAGTGCGTGCGCGTGGGTGTGTGTGTGAGTGCACATATGTGTGTGTGTGTGTGTGAGGGGGGGGTTCTGTCGGCAGAACATCGTTAGGGCAAGACAGCAGGCTTGCATACAAAAGGGGGATGAAAATTGAATTTTTGCCAACCAGTGCTCGCACGATAACACGGGGGCCCTGTGTTGGTTTGCACAGGATCTGGAAGCTAAATGGAGACTGTGACTTCTCTTGGGGGTCGCCAGGCCCTGACCATCTCTGGCAATCTGGACCCTGCAATTAAAACCTCTCGGGGGTGAGGGATTTAGGACATCACCCTAGCAGTGGAAATCTAACAGAGATCAGGCTCTACTGTAGCGAGGCCCTTTTCATATGTTTCATCTACAAACCTAACTGTTACAGCTGAATATTCAAGATTCAAATCCACAGTCAGAGATATTTTATAATTTTTAGATCAGCTGTTGTTAGTAATGATTCTGGTCACAAAACCCCATATTAAACTGCTTTTCTTTTAAGGATTATAAGAATTTTTAAAATATAATTCTGAATTTTAAGATCTGCTTTAGCTTTTTCGGGCCACAGGTGATGTAATCCTTCTTCTGGTTTTTACCCAACATAATTATCATACATTTTATTTTTAGTGCTTTTTTAAAATTCTCAAATATGCTAATTGAAGCAGGCAAAAATCTTTATATTTGGATAAAATTTTATCCAATTTATATTGGCTTGATAATTGATAATCAATCTAATAATCTGAACCCACATTTGTAAAAGCAAACAACAGTGAGTAAAAGTCACAAACTGAACAGAGGTTTCATTCAGCACAGCTTCCATCGCCTCCATAGACAGACTGTACTACTTTTTGGAAAATGGGACCGCCCAACTATATGATGACCACCCACTAATGCTGTTACTCAGTTGTAATGGAAAACTACCCAAACTGAGCATAGTGAAGCCAGGTCCAGGCGCTGGCGGGTGCCAGTGGAAAAGGGCCATCAACTGTGATAATCGAGGTGCGCCACAACAAGTGAGGATGGGAATGTAGAAGTAATATATAGTTGCGGACATTCAATACTTGGCACCACAATCTGTAACATTTGCTTGTTTCTTTATGTTCAAAGCAAAACCTGTACAAGTCATCATGTACAGGTTTTAGAAATCTGAATTTTAGTTCAGATTTCTAAACTAAAACTTAGTGTTAGGTGTCAAGTTTTAGATGTAGAGGTTAAGGTTTAAAAGCAAATAATTTCTGAAGAATTAAGAGTGGTTGGGACCCAAGAAGAACACCTGCAGCCGGATACTTCTCAAACAAACACGTAAGGCAGAGTCAGTCTGGCCTGTTAGAAAGCAGTGCTCTGACTCCCACAGCACTGATTCCACCTGTGATAAGCCTATAATTAACTGAGAGTACACTCATACCACTGTTCTTATAATGTACTATATCTTACCATTAATGTGTTGTGTTGAAGTTGTGGTGTAATGTATTATACATTTAAAAATGTGTAATTATTTTTTAAAATAACCTGCGTCATAAACAACCAGTGGATCTTATATCTGCATTTGTTTTGTACAGTAATGTATGAACAACGTCTGTGGGAGTTTTGATGAATAGAATGTAATAATTCATGGATTTATATTACATGAGGCATTTATGAGCTCTTATTGAACCTAAAATAAAAGAGTGGCAGTCTTGAGGAATAACATTTCCTTCATATCACTTGGAAATCCTTTTGTCGACTCAGCAGGTTGTAAAGCATCTTAAGATAACGCCTTCAGGGCGGATGTCCTCTCTTCTGACTCCTTAAAGTAGCTCCAGTTCAGCAGCTTTGAGAATTACTGGAGGTAATTTCAGGAAGATGTCCAACAAAAGTCCAAAAATCAAGATGTGAGGAAATGTAAAGTTCTTTTTGTACTGTGTCTAATTTTCAACAGTTTCATCTGAAGAGGTTGCTCATTGTAACAGCTAAGATACTCTCTGACCTTTCCTTGTTTCTTCTCCGTTACGTTCTTTTCCCATCAACTGCAACTTGACAAACCATGGAAGCTGTCATGAATTAAAATTGACCAATAGGTCAGGTAAAAAACAGCATTATTGCAGGCACTGGGCTGTCAAGGAGTCACTCCATCAAACAGATTGTGGAGATAAACCCACATAAATCATCTCACACAGAGTGACTCACTGCCACAGTAATGGCTGCTGTGTCCTCATTGTCTGCGCTCTTAACATATCTAACAAAGACAAAATATTTTCTTGGCCTTATCTTATGTTCAGTATTGAATATTTAATTATGACTTTATTCATTATTTAAAACAATTTTTTTAGAGAAATTAGAAGATGTGAGTTGAGCCTTTGATTATGAGGATGGGAAGATCTGTGGGTTTTAGCTCTTTGGGAACATTAATAAATGACAGAAATCTAGATTAAGAAAGCCGGAATGCGACTAGAAAGAAAAATGACAAAGCTTTGAAATGCTGCCAGTATCACCAACTGCACTCCTCTGACACAGCTGATTGTAAGAGAAGCCGATAGCATAGCCAACTTAGGCCTTTAATAATTCATTTAGCTGGGCTATGATCTATCATTTTGTACCTTTTGACATGCAATATTGAAATTTAATATTGCATCAATACAAATGATGTACTGCTAGTCGTTGAAAGTGGAGAAAGGATGTGGATTGCACAAAGATCTCTGCCAATGTTTTCCTGCTCTGTTCTTCGTCCCGTTCTCTCTTTGCCTTTTCCACAGTTTTGTTGTACTAAAGTGGAACAAAAGGCATAAGAGAAACATCTGTCTCCCCCAAACTCCCGCTTTACTCTCAGCTTTGATATGTGTGCTTAAAAAAATGACAACTTAAAAAGTTCAGGGAGAAAGTCTCTTGTTCAAGTCAAGAGAGGCTTGGGGAAGAGAAGGAGGGTACGCTGGGGGTGTAAGTGAGTAGCAGAGGGAACATGACAGCGGTGGCTGAGGGAGACGTCACGCGCTGTTAAAAGCTTTGACATGATTCTTAAGTGCGGTGGGATCCCAAGGGCAATACTCAGGCTATGAAAAGCAGCGGGAACGGAAAGCCTCTGTTGCAGTGTCAGTCTCGTCTCACCCCCAGACTGCTTCGTTTGAGCTGTCGGTTCAGAAAGATACGGATGCACTGATAGGCAACGCTGGCTGCTGTCAGTCTGAAGTGGATGACACCAGTGGTGTGTTGATGCTTTGTCTCCACGTGTTTCCTCAGTCCAAAATGCTGCTGCCTTTTATGTGTCTTGCAGTACAAGACAACTTGGGCGAGTCACTTTTTTTTCTCTTTTTTTTTTTTTGCTTCTGTCTGTTGTTTTAAGTGTCTGCTTACAAGTCGGCTGATGGAGCCACACTGACTGCGGGATGTGAGCCAACAGGGCTGTCCATGATCCGATGAGTTCGGCCCTGCAGTTCAGTCGGTGTGTTTAGGAAATCTGAATTTCTGGAACTGGAAATACATTTTGTATTTCCCATAGTGGTCACCTTTTCTAAACCACCAGGGTTAGATTTTTTTAAAAGGTTGCCACCTATTCTCCTTATCTAGTTGTTGCTTATTCAATAAAGTTTGGTAGAAATTTACTGTAGCGTACTGAAAAAAGGCATATCCTGTGTAATTATTGTCATACTGAACTTGTTTGTGAAAAGCACATCATATTAAGAGTCCTGTAGATCTGTGCAATTCTCTTCAAACAGATAGCATGGTGCTTTTTGATGATTTGGCATATTCTTTAGAATAAAGAATTTCTAGGCACCACAATGACCCAAACAAACAAATGAGATTTAAAGATCTCTCATAAGAGACACTTTAAAAATCCAAGTTGTTCAAAGTGCTGCAAATGATTAATTAATTGTTCCAGATGATACAACAAATGACTCAAATATATTTTAGGAGAGTTAAGGTGAAATAACTTAGTTATTTTGATTGACCTCTCTTAAGAACTCCCATTAGTGAAGTTGCTGGTTCCACAGTTCTGCTACATTTTATGCAACAGATCAGAGCTGTCTGACTAACTCTGTGTTCAACACTGTGACTTTGGCTGAATCAGTGACATCTTGAAGGTTTTTACAAACCAGCATCACCCTGTCACAAACCCACGGGTGTGTATGACTGTCACTGACGCTGCATATTCTTCCACGCATTAGCATTTTTACTATAACTACGTCATGTAAGCAAATGTTGTAAGAGAAGAACACATATTAATTTTAGGACTGTTACTAAGGACTGCTGTCACCATGCAAGGGCCCACTTGTGGAAAAAAGGTTCCTCAGTGAAAATCGCTTCAAGACGAGAAGTATTTGCATCTCTACGACAGAGCTCTTTATTGCAAAAAACAGAAGGAAGAAAATCCAAGGAATCGTGGACAACAGCTCACTGTTGTTCGTTCTTGTATAGCTTCCAAGAACCTTGACCTTTCGCTGTGCCCTTACACTGCTCTGAACATGGAGGAAGTCTGCCATGCTTGTAGGTGTCTGGGTATGCCAACAGTGGGAAAGAAAGGCACAGTGAGGGAGAGAATTAGGTGCAGTTGGGAGGTGCCTTGGGTCGCCATGGGTCATGGTGTGCCTCCCTGGTCACAGCCTTATGTCAGGGCTTTATTACTCCACCTGCCAAGGTCCTGACCTGCTGTATAAAGCACTGTCTTCCCTCACACTTTCCAGGAAAAAGGTGCCTAGTGAAAACCAGACAAATTACGTTAACATAACATTAAGAGTATTGTCTGATTAAAATCCCCCAAACCATGGTGAAAAAGATTATTACAGTAGAAGCATTTTAACTTTTTTTTTGCATTAAGATCAGTGATGTGATGACAGAGGGCTGGAGGAACTAGATGTTTGATGCACTACCTGAGGTAAACTATGGAATCATCTGCATAATGATGTGAAATATTTTTACTACGGGATTCAAAATAAGGAGCTCTATATCTAACTGATTATATTATGTAAAGTCAATGATATTGCTTGCAGTTGACTTTTTTTTATACATGAGTGCGATCTGTGGAAAATTCTATAGAATGGTTGTCAGGATATATGATTTATTCTCTTCCGGCCCATCTTTTTAAGAGTTTTTTTTTTTTTTTTTTTTACTGATAATGCACTAAAATTTGTAGAATAATTAATTTATTGAAAATAGGAAAGTAAATTGAATAAATCTTCAATAAAATGTGTAATTTTGGAGAACGTTGTTGGAGGAAAAGTAACGAGTTTGAAGGAGTGGATTTAGAAAACACATTAAAACACTAGAAACCAGCCGGACACAAATGAGTGCAACCAAAACACACCACGACTGCAGCACTACGTCTAATGACTGTTTTTGTTTTCCATTAATCTTTTGATTCACTTCATCTAAATGACATTTTACCCCCAAAACAATAAACATCTGTTTATTCATATTCCAGATAACCAGGTTTGCCATTTTTCTGCATGTCATAAAAAATATCCAGACTTAAAACAATTAAAAGTAATGCTTATAGGTATAAAGTGCAAATGCAAGCATCATAATTATCTATAATATGAAGCCGTTATTATTTATATTTTTAAAGATGAAACTTTGACTCGTCCAATATCGCCTAATAAGAAGCATTTTCTATGTTTAAAGTCATTGAATAAATTCAAATACATATATTGATCTAATTCATCACTGATTTTGAAGCTTTAACAAAATATTTTTAATCGTATCTGGTCAATTAACTTCCTGTAATTGACCAAATACAGGAAGTTAAATCAGCTGGTATGAAATAATCTCCCAGTGGAACTAGAACTTTGTCATCAATATTAAGAAATTATTGACATTAATCAAGCTCCTATTTCTTATTGAAAAGTTACTTGTAAGTTAGTTTGTCTTTTTTCAAGCGTACAAAGATATTTGCACTAGAAACTAGACCAAAATTACTTGGTAAGATATTGTGTTTTACAGCGTGAAGAACCATAATTCCCATTGTGCTCTTCTATGCCTCCATGGAAATCGTTTTGCTTTTATGAGAGAATAAAAGAAAATTCCCTCTTTATCTTAATTTGAGACAGGTTTCAATTGAATGTAGTAAAGCTTGGATAGGTTTCTTTTTTTCTATATGTTTTTGCGCTTTCTGGGTCTTTAGTCCTTTCTTTAACTGTTTACTCAGAAGATTTTTTTTTTTTTAATCTTGCTTTTTTTGCCCCGTGCCTCAGGGGTGCATTTGGCAGGTCAGCCCCTCAGCGGGTGAGGAGTTGTGGGCTTGGTGACCTTTGTCTGTCATTGTTTTGCTCCTCACACCTCACCCAGGGAGTAGGAGAAGAAGCTTAGTGTATCCACCTGCCACGGACCTTAGCATCGTAGCTGTACATATTGTTGCGGGGCGGGGGTGTTTTCGGCGTGCCAAGAGGAACTGAGACAGTCCCGAATGAATCAGTGCAGCAGCCGAGTTGGTCCAAATGACACACAAAGAGTCAAACTGAAGAGGTAATATCAGAGTGTGCTGGGATCTTTAGCTAAATTGGTTGAGCAGAATCAAAAACGAGTAGCTAACAAAAGCAGAAGGGACTCCGGATTCCAAATGCGATTTGTGTTCGCGCACGCGGCTCTGCGAGATGAATCAAACACACCTTGAGTGAGCGAGGGGATGGAGATGAAATGAAACAACCAAACGCTTGCCTCCGCCGGGGCCTGATTGAGTTCAGGTGGCTGGAAAGTGTCTCACCCAGGGCTAGTTGTCAGTGAAGGATCTGCTGTCTTCTTATCTCTCTCTGTGCTGCAGGGCTAACCGGTGAGAATCGGGCGCGCCGCCTTTGACGGATGCTCATGTGCCTCCTGTGTTGTCGGGGGACAGGCCGCTGACACTCTTCATCTTTCACCGGCAAAGTCTGAGGTAGAAATGAAGATTGATGCCAAAAAGTGGCGTGGCAACCCGTTGGCCTCTCTCGCCATACATAATCATTTGCGCGTCCGTGACACGCGGATGTATAAGCGCACGCGTGGACGCTGATACGAAGCGCCTCGCGTGTTCACACAGGAGACTGCTTCCTCTCTGTTATTACAGACATGTGATCTGATTGCATTTGATCTCCAAATAAACAGGGAATCAGTCCATCTCCTTGGTGAAGATGGCAGATGTGATGGACGAGCGCATTAGCATCGAGGACAACATTAGATTTGCTCAAAATTATTGATCTTTTGTTTGTGAGCCAAGGCAGCAATAAATAACAGTGCATGGAAGATGTGACTCATTATCACCATGCCAAAAGCCTGACAGACCTCTGTCAAAGCTCCCTCTCTCTCTCTCTCTCTTCCCTCTCACCCCTCCTTCTCATCCTCCTTCCTTTCATCTCCATCACTACAAACCAGTTTAATCTGTTTTTAATCCTCACTTCCATTCTGTCACTGGTGGCTTTAATGCGAGGCCTCACTGTCTATCTGATTCCCTTAAAAATTTTTAATCCTCACTGATAACCCTGTGTTATTACATGTTGCACACACACACAGACACGCACACACGAGAGGCAGGACACTCACACTCACACACGCACGCACACACATGCATACCCGCACACACACACACGCGCACACACACACACACACACACACACACGTACACCCCCCCCCACACACACACACACACGCATACATAAATATGTACACACAGCAGCGTTTAGTGGCTCTCTTAGTGTTTTATTCCTTTTTACCTTCTTAGTGAAGAAAAAATCCTTTTATCACACAATGGGTAATTTATATCCATTACCAGCGTTTTCAATCCTTTTCAGCATGGCTGTCACTGCCTTTGGCACACTCGTGATTAATGTGATCTAATAATAGTCTGCCATTATATTTCCTTTAGTAAAACATGTACCAACATCCTATTCAGCTCCACAAAATTCATTGCCCCTTAAAACATTTTCCCCTTTTCGTTTGAAAGGCAAGATTGCTTTTTTTTTCTCTCTCTCTCTCCTCGTTCTTGTTTCCTCCTTCTAGGTGATTATTTGTTGGGGCGGGGTGGAGGGGGGCGAGATGGTGGTGGGTTAGTAATGGCACTTGCATGTTTTCAGACACTTATGAGAATGATGAGATTCATGATCCAAAGTGGTTTGTGTGGATGCAAATATGTGTGTGGGAGTGTGTCTGCAGGTCAGAATTGGGTGTGTGCCTCTCACACTCGTAGCTCCTGTATATGTTTATGAGTGCCACACTATTGAGGATCCCAACACCTTCAGGCCAGAAGTACATATTACTTTTAGTCAAGAATTTTGCCCAGAATTCCTCCCCACAGCCAGATTTTGATGTGTCTTTTTATAGTTAAGGTGGTCCTAATTTCTAAAAGCATTGGAATGTCATTTTTTCTTCATACAAGTAACGGTTTACAGAAAAAGCTAATGTTTGATCAGTGATTTTAGATTTTAATCTTGAGATTACCAAATGGAATCCAAACTGTGAGACCCTATGGTTCTGAAGCACTTTTTAGCTTCTTTTTTTACTGCCAGGACTCAACAGCTGGCCTGGTTTTTCATTATAACTGATGAACAGCTCCAGTGGGTGGGTAGGATGACCACACCCACTGGAGCTGTTCATGAGGTTCATCAGTTCATCACAACTTGTGCGACACAAACCCAAAATTATTCCACAATAAAGGAAATGGAAGCAATGTTGAGAATTCTGCTAAGTATGCCATCATTCTTAAAAACTCCAAATACGCTCAGTCGCTGTTGTGACCGGTTGGTTATTATAAGGGATTCACTCTTCTGACCAATCAGGGCCTGACAGTTTTCTGACGTTGCATTTTCAGCTCGAATCTTGAAACCTAAGTGAAGTATGTTTTAAAAACGATGTGGTACCACCTAACCATTATGGTGGAAAACATTTAGGAACGTGGAAAGCCGAGCCAAGTCGCACTGAGCTGTGGAAAATAAAACACTTACCTGAAGCTAACATGCTAACAGCAAGTGGAAAGCGCCTTGCCAGAATGTTGCCAATTAAAGAAGAAATATCTGACTGCTCTCGCACCCCTACAAGCTTTAATTAAATAGGTTAATATCTCAGTCTTTGATTCAAACAGCATTCTTCAGAGCAGCTTAACCTTTTAAGATGAGCTGACTGTTGCTTTTAGAATGACAACTTTAGATGTTGCAGTCAACTAAGATTCAGACAGTGGAATTCACCTTCAATTTATGTATTGTCAGGGTAAACCCACAGAAAAACAAAATAATGACTTTATAAAACTTTTTAATTGATTTTTTTTGTCAACAATGCCAGAGAATAGAATCAAGCTTATTTTACTCCAGATCTACCTACCATGTTTTGAAGAGAACTTTCTTTTCTCAAAATGAATTGTAATAACAATACCTAGTTTTAATTTCTGTCCACTATGGGCCTCATCTGAATATCTTGAAGGCTGTGATGTTTTAGTGGACTTCACCAAACATCACACTTGTTTTGAATGAACTATATCTGAACAATCCAAAATGAAAGCATCTGTAGCATGCTAAGCAATTTCCAGCTCCGTTACTTTAAAATTATTTTGGGAAAAATGATTGAAGCATTTCTATTCTTTTTATTATTTGTCACTACATTTCCTAATTAACTTACTGTCTTAAAACAGTTAATGTGTTGAAGATTTGTGGATGATGTTTTTTGCTTTCAGAAATGTTTAAATATGAGGAAAACAGTCTTTAATAGTACACTTTCTATTTAATATTGAATGTACGGCAAATGTATAGTTCATTTATTATTCTCCTATCTGGATAAATAGGAAAATAAGCGTAAGAAAAACACGCTTCATTCTTCGTGCTACTAAACGATCTGAAGAGAAAATGAGAGACTGAGTTTTATCACAGGGATTAAATGTTAGAGATGAACATAATCAACACTACAAGTGTTAGCTTTAACAGTCTTGGCATAGCTGTATTGGTTTTTGAATTACTGACTGTGAAACCAATCAGATTTTTAGACCATGAACACTTTCTGAAAACAGGTGACAATTTTTTCAACCATTGCTCCCTGTTGCATTTTTGCTCATATTTCTGTAGCCATTGGATTTAAAAAAAAAAAAAATGTGTTTGCAGCTGACGTTTAAAACATACTGCCTACGAACAAATTTATCACAACTATTTGTGTTTAATGGGATGAAAATCAAGCCAAACATGTCAGGAAATTTAAGTCTGGAAAAGTATGTAATTATGAAAAAAAAAAAGTGTCAAAACTCTGCAGTTTAAATCAGAAACAGTCTGTAGTGGACGCATTAGCAGGTGAACATTTAGCTGATTGTTAGAGGTTTTTTTTTGTTTTTATTAAACTCTAAATCCTCTTTTTTGTTTTCACATTCTTCCTCCCTTCTTTTTGGAAAAGCACCCGAAGCAGAGGGAAGACGCTGTCTCCCTAGAAAGCCCGTCGGATTATGCGTGCGTGTGTGAGTGTGTGTGTTTGTCGCTTGGGAGGTGGTCCAGCAGTGGGGTCTGTTCCGTCCCAGCCGGACAGCCTGAGCCAGTCTGCCACTCATGGGGGCACGCTGTAGATGGGGCGGCGCCAGCACAGACACCCGCTCACACACATGCTCACCCAAATTCACTTTCCTGACGGTACAAGTAATACCTGGATTTCACACACATACATAAACACACACACGCACGCACGCCCCCCCACACACACAAGCAGTCCTGGCTCTGGCTCACATGAAGGGTTAACCCTTACTGGGTTCTCAGACTTGTATCCAGGATGAACAGGTGGTCCCACAAAACATGGGCATTCATTTCCTCATGACTTATCCCTGTCTGTGTGTGCATGCGTGTGCGTGTCTGTGTGTGAGGACAGAAGGGTAAATGTGTGTGGAGGACAAATGTGTGTAAGGATGGTGTAGCTTTTGTAAACCTTTTGTGATTTTATTCTTCCTCTCGTGGCGAGCTGCTGCCTGAAAGAACATCACAAGTTTCACAGGGTGAGGCGGCGCTCAGATATGTGAACGTTTGCATGTGTGCGTGTGTGTGTGTTCCTGACCCCGCAATCCAACTGCACCAAACACAGCTGTCAGCACTTCACATCGTCGCTTTCTCCCCTTCTATCTGCCCCCTTTCCCCACATTTTTCTTCATTTGAATCATCCCAACTCAGATCCTTCCTTTAAAGACAACTTCTACTGAGCGGCTTCTTGCTCTCCTTCACACATCATCCCCTCTCCACACCCCCACTGCCTCAAGTGAGCTTTTCCCAGCAGAGAAAATCGAAGGTAAACCTCTTTTGAGGCAAAAAAAAACATTGTACTGCACTTTGGCTGTTTAATATATCACTCTCCAATAGAGGAGGAGATGGAGATGGAGAAGATGAAAAACACACTCACCTGACCGCTGTGATAACAGGTCCTGCTCACAGGATCGTTTCACCACTGTTCCAGACTATGGGTGGGCATTTAGCACATCGTTTATTGTGAAGAATTTATTATCATGGTGAGAATTTTGATTCATTACAATAACAAAAAATTTTAAGAGCTCTTAAAACTGTCTGTTACTGGTTTTCCAGTGAGAGAGCATAAATAAATATCAATAAATTAGAAAAAAATGATTAAATGCATTTACTGTGTGCAGTTAGTGATAAAGATACTTCTCTTTGAAACTCCTTTGCAAACATACAAAATCTTTGTCTAGTTTCTAGTGCAAATATATTGAATTAATACAAAATTTAAACAACTTAAAATAAATATTTCAGCAATATAAAAAAAGCTTATTTTGACTTTAGTATTGTTTATATTGATACACAAATGCTAGTTCCACTGGTAGTTTTTCACTCAAAACATGAAACATGTATTGATATAAGTGAGAAAATTTGCCAGTGGAACTAGTACTTTTAATTCTATATTCAATCAGTCAATCTAGTTTATTTACATAGCACATTCAGCAGCATGACAGTTCGAAGTGTTTTACATTGTGAAAACATAAAAACATCATAAGCACATTATACTGTCAACAATTTTGAAACCAATAATATACATTGCATTTTGTTGAGTGCCATTGTTAAAATAATCAATACACATCAAATATGTTGATCAGTGTTCCATTTATTAGAGTTCAAAGGTCATTCTAAACAGGTAGATTTTAGTTTTAATTTTAAGGACCTCAGTGTTTCAGCTGTTTTGATGTAATGCATATTCAAGAATTAATTACTTAAAACAATCTCATAGATCTTACTAAAAACCAACTTTTAAGTTAGTTTTATCTGTTTTTGTATGTTAAAATAGTTGCACTAGAAACTAGATGAAGCCCGTCCCTGTCGGAACACAGTGATCCAACTGATCAGTGTCTTTGTCCCACTGAACCCAGATGCTGCAGAAGTGGATGCAAAAAATAATAAAAAAAAACAACCAACAAAATCACATAAGAGCAGGTAAACAAAGTGAGGAGAAAAGTGGATGAAGCTGAGGAGACAAACACAGAAAGAGCTGAAAGAAAGAAGCGTCTCTCTGAGTCAGCAGGTTTAAGTGAAGTCTGATTAAACGAGGTAGGAAACCACTTGGGGTAGTAAATAACGGAGGTGTCAAAATGTTGCTTAATGACCTGGATATCTACTGCATGAAATATGTATCTGCAGATCTATGCAGAAGCCACATTTTTCCCTTTGATTCTTTAATGTGTGTTTTTGGGGGGGCATACTGTTTAAAACAACTTAGTGCAAAAACACAACAAGTTTGCTTGTAAGGTAAACTTGACAGAATACAGTATTCTGTGGAATGCCACAGCCATTATTGTTTCATGGTGGTGAGAAGGAAAATGTCTTGAAGCAGCATGTGAAAAAGTTTGAATCTATCAATAGGAGCATTAGAATGTGATTACAAACAGCTGAATTAGTATAAGTGAATGTTTACTGAGATGTTAGTTATAGTGTTAACGTTTCTGTTAAAAAAAGAAACAAATGTAAAAAATTTTTTGTAATTTTTCATCTTATAAAAATTCCAGCATTCAATCCCTAACATGGGTACAACGGTAACATGGATGCATATTCTCCAGCCGGTAGGTGGCAGTAATGTTCTGTTACCGCTAAGAAAAAGCTCACGAGCTAACACTAGCTTCTGAGAGCTAATGTTAGCTAACATTAGCTAACTTTAGCTATGATAGCAGACCAGTACAAGGCCTTCAGGTAGTAAGTCTGCATCTGACATGACTTAAGTTCATGTGTCCAGTCGTAGACTCAATCATCCAACTAAATTTATTTGACTTTAATGTCAAATATTGCTGTATGACTAAAATGCAAACATGATATGTTAATCGTGTCCCACCACTACATTTTGTCTGAAATTTATTGCTTTACCATATTTTAATTTCAGAAACAATCAATTTATGACATATACTTTTCACATTTTCATAAATCTTTTGGATTTATGAAAATCAAAAAGATTTTCATGAAGTACAAATTCAGGTGCATACATCACTTTTTTTTTACTGCAATCTGCATAACTTCTGATGAGATCTGCATAAAGATCCACATCTTCATCACTGGGATTAGAAACAAAAATACTCAGACCAATGTTGTGCTGGAAGGAGTTGACATCCTATTGGAATCAAGATAAAAATAAATCCACATTATCGAAGTGCAATTCAAGTAAAGGTGAAAGATTTTCCCAAAACATTTGCAGTTTTCTTTTCTTTGAGAATATTTATTTATTTATTTATTTATTTATTTATTTATTTATTTATTTATTTATTTATTTTTTTACTCAGTTAGCTTTCCAGCTCCTGGTTGAAATTAATGGAAAAAGAGTCAGAGCAAAGGGAGACAAGCGTGGAAAACTCATTCAATCACACCATGCTTATTGGTTTTTAGGGCGGAAAGCGGTAATAGGCGTGCAGGAAACTGGCTTCTACTTTACCATTTCTAAAAATTTCTGTATTTCTAATCCATATGGATACACTTCAAACTGATTTTAAAATCCTTCACTTTGGAAAGTGTTCTAATAAATCGTTTTTTTTTTTTTTTGCCCTCCAAATACTCTGCATTTAAACAAGAAAAGCAAAAACAGCAGGGAAAAAAACTATCAGTTTTGATATGTGTCCATATGTAGACAGGTTCCTTAAGGGATTTTGAAGAATATCAAGTCACCAGTGATGGAACCGTTTTGAACTTAGTGGGTTTTTATTGGTATCAAAGAGGTAAAATCCAGTGTTTTGTGTCAGGATATACTGTCAGATAAAAAGATTGGACTACCATCAGTTGAATCATATTCAAGGATCTGCTTTCCTGAAGTGAATGAATCTTCTTAAGTGCAGACAGAGGGTCTGCGTAGTATAGCTCTAAACGGAGCTGTTAGTGGAACAAGGCAGCAAAATTTGAGTAGTGTGAGTATTTATTCCTTTGTGTGTCATTTACAGTGTGTTAAAGTTCGTAATGTTGGGGAGTTTTTCAACTAATGGAAAAAAGCTCTGCCTAGCTGATAATCAAACTATGTAAGCTTCAGTATCAGATGTGTTGAAGGGTAAGTGACCCTAAAATGGAGAAGACAGGCAGAGACTGTGGATGGATAGATGGAGGGTTTCCTTGTTACCTTGACCCTCTGTACAAACAGTTCATTAACTATTTAGTCAATGACCTTACATTCTGGTAAAAAAAAAAAAAAAAAAAAGAAAAGATGCTTTTTGCCTTTTTGCAGAGTTTTTATAGCAATAAGGGAGAACATAAAGATGTGTAAAGAGAGTCTTTCATTTTAAAATTGATTTCACTACCACAATTTACAGCTGGTCTACTTTCTGGTTTTTATTTTGCTCTTTTTTTTTTTAATATCCGTTATTTGGAACCCTAACCCCTATAGCCCTTACGCAGTCAGTCACACCTTGAAAATGTACAATGAACGGATACTAAATGTTCGAATAAACAGTGCCGTAGTAAAAGCAGTTGAAGATTTGAACATGCTCATGGAGTTATGTCAGCTCATATTGTATTATGTTTTGCATTAAAACAAGGAACAGAATGTATGAAACACTGAAAACCACAAGGTTTTCTGTCTGGGGAAGGAAAAGCCCTTCCAGATGGGGAGGGTCCTACAAATTGTGTTGTGTGTTGAAAGAAACGGCGACAATGATGATGAACTCAGCACTCCCCTTGTTCTCTCTCTCTCTCTCTCTCTTGCAGGGCTCTCTGTGCAGCGGCAACTACAGCAGAGCTGAAGCTGAAGCGGGCTTAACCGGGCTAAGTACTCTGTCTGAGGAACAACCCCCTCCCAACGTCTGAGGTGACTGTCTGAGGTGACTCAGGGCTTTGAGGGAAGAGAAAGGGAGGAAGTGGAACAGAGAAAAATGTGTGTGTATGGTGGGGGGATTTGAGCTAACTTGAATATTTGTTATTATTGTTCACATGAATGGAGGAATTTTAAGTGCGGGAAACAGGAAGGAAAGACGACAGACAATGAACAGAACGCAGAATGATGAGGAGAGGAGAAGTTACAATGTTGGTTACTCACTTTACCATGCACTGTGTGTGTGTGCGTGTGTGCCTGTGTGTGTTGGGAGGGGAGGAGAGGGGTGACGGTTACAATAAGGCAGAGGCTGATTGTATTACATATTCATCACACAGACATAACACACACACACACACACCCCACACACACACGAGTCAGCTTTAAGTGGACATACAGACGGACCTCATGAGCATATCTACAGATAATTCCTGTTTAATCTCATTAGTCCTCCAATGTAGTAGTTTGTTTGTGTTTAAGTGTAGACAAGCAGTGCCTTGCATTGCTTTGCACTGAACTTAACATTGATACGCACATCCATTTGACACGAGCTAAGTTAAAGATGGGAGTCCAGAAAAGTAGAAAGAGAGAGAAGTGTGGCAGATTGAACCTTTAACATCCTGACACGGTTACCCGTCTGACGGAGCAAAGTGGAACCCCCTGCAGGTCCACGCCTCCAGGCTCCGGTACTCTCCAAGGATGCAAGGTTAGTTCACCCAGCAGCTATTTCTTGTGGAGCTGTGGAATTGCCTTTGACAGAGCACTGGGAATATCTAGCCAAGGTGCGGATGAACATGTTGCGTTCATCTGTTAATAGCAAGGTCTCATATGTTATTTTGGTTGATTGAGATGACAGTTCTTCTCACATCTGACTATCTTAGTTACTCTTTTTTTTCCCACAGTTTGGGTATAATGATAGATGCATGTGCCCGGGCATGTGGCTGCTTGCGGTCGTAAATTTAGACATTATGACAAAAAAAGAAATGCGTGAATAATTTAAAACCTCCCTAATTTTTCTTACGCCATTCTTCAGATTCCAACTGCATTGCTGTGAGAAAAGCATATGTTGGAGAGTTCAGGAGGATTTTGTACGGTGCCTGTGAACTGTGAGTGATGGCAACCAGCCGACTCCGCTCTCTCCCGTCTAACCGTGCGAGAGTTCCACGTGCCCAGTTCCCTTTCTCAGAACTAACACCGCAGCGAATTGAACAAAAAAGGTCACATATTTTATTTATGTGTCAAAAGTGTGGTGAAAGAAGGGCCATGGGGGGAGGGGTGGGGACGGAGCAGAGTGTATCACTCTATCTGTTGGCTGGTATCATTCCATCTGTGCAGATCAATTCTCCCAGACAGGGAGAGATGAGATAGGAGCTTCTACACGGAGGAGGGAGGGAAGGAAGAAATGCTAGTGATATTGATTTATCAAAGAAGTATAGCGTTGCGTGATTTGCTTAAATGTCCACAAAAAGCCAAGCTGTCAGAGCTGGGCATGCATTTGGCCACACAGATGTGCAATTGTGGATTTTCTCCTGTGACTAGATGTACACGACATACGAATGCATCGAAAACCATCTGTTGTACAGTGACGATTGGACATGCCATTCCTAAAGCCCTTCCACCAAAACATTGTTGCTAACCTTGTATCTCCCATGACCTTAACATTTTCTTACGACGACGTGGGAAAAATTGTGCAATCTTTGAACAGATATAAAATATAACAAAGCACAACAAACTGGCTGACTGGCTGGAATTCCTGCATTTCAAGAATGCCTCGACTGCAACATTGTACTCCGTTGGCTCAAGGAGTCTCCCGGTTATTCTGTCGGTCTCATCCCCTCCTGAATAAGTCCTGGGGAGCTCCTCAGCGCTCCGCAACTTATACACCTGGCACAAGGACAGGGAGTGGAGGCAGAAATGAGATTAAAGCGCAGTTAAAGAAAACTGTAGAAAAGAGCAGAGAGAGTGTGCACAGGGCCATAAAAGGGATAGTTTAACCATTGATCGAGAGCAGTGGTGGAAATGGCAGCAGTAAATCAATTTTATCTTGGAGCAGCTAAAGAGTGTTTTCTAATGAGGTTAATGCCACGTAATGGCTAAATTCCTCTGGTTAAAAGATGCCCTCAAGGTGGTGACGGGAGATAGATGTCGCCTTGGAAAGCTTAACACCTCGCTGTTCAGCAACAAGCCGAGGGAGGCCCTCTTTTCTTTTTTTTTTTCCTCTCAGGCAGTTTGTGTCTTAAATCACATTACTCCTTCATCCCTGGAACTCGTCTTAACATCAAATAGACGCTGGTTAACCTGGACTAGCCATTCACAATAACTCTATTTATCTTGTCCCCAGTTTTTATCTAAGAATTATAGCATTTACCACAAGTAATAGACAATGTTGTATTTCAACACATAAAAAAAAAAATAGTTTCTGGAAACCCAGCCATCACCTTGGTGCTAGACGGCCAACTGTGAGGAATGTCGTACTGGAATGTGCTGACGAAACGGACTGACAGAGCAATAACATCTTATTAATCCAGACCACTTTTGGAAGGTAGAGCTTAGTATGTTTTAAATCAGTCGTGTTGAGGCAGTTTGGAGATGCATGTAAACACTGCAGCTACATCCATGTGCACACAGGGTTAAAACCAGAGAACCAGAAAGCGAAATGCTAACAACAATGTAGAGTAAAGCTTGAAACGGCCCAGCTGGCTGGTTCTGGTTTCTTAATATTTTTAAAAATTTCTTTTTAAAGTTCAATGTACAATACTTTGATGGGATTTTGTTACATTCCTTGTAACAGAACTGGTGTAACTGGTGTTGCTGAAATGCATTTTCAGCTCAGCCCTTTGCCTTTCATGGGACAGAGATCAGGACTGTTTGATGGCAACTCCAAAACATTAGTTCTTGAGTCACTTTGTAACTAATTTGGCAAAATGTTTAGGGTCATTGTCCATTTGGAAAACATATTTGTGCTTAAGCTTTACCTTTCTGTCCAATGTCTTTAGGTGTTTTTTTTTTTTTAATACTGAGATATAATGTTTTCTCCTCATGATGACATTTATTTTTAGAAGTTCACTGGTCCCTCCATGATGCAGCTACCCCCATGCTTTCTGGCTGGGACGGTATTACTGCCACAAAAAAAATTAAATATGTCTTCCACTAACTAGTTAGATCCCTTTGCCAACTTATTGCCAATGTTAGATCAAACTAGAAGTTTTTCAATGGAATATTAGATTTAAAGTACAATAGTAATTCTTTTTTCTATGAAGTGTGTCCTTTTGAACTGAGAAGAAAAAAAAAACAATAAACAAAATGCTACTATCTCCATAACAAACATTTGCATAGTGTTGTAAACCCTAAAAGACAAGCCGCCATCATGTCATTTTCTCAAAGACTCCAGACCTTCATCTGTTCAAAGATAATTTAAAAGTTTCTTCGTAGCCCTGCATGATTATAGGAGGCTTCAGTAAAGGCATACCAGTTCTTAGCCGTTGACAGTTAGGAAATTAAATGGGTGGGTGAGTTTTCAGCAGTTCAAGAGTGTTGGTTCTAAACTAGAGCTTGTCTCAAGGTAATTACAGTGTGTAAAATGCAAACACAATACCAGTGTCAACCACCATTAGTTGATCAGCCAGAATCCTTCATTTTACAGTTTTGACTCCTGAAAGCAACCCTCCCCGTGCTGGGAAGGGAGAAGTTCTCAGACAACTTCCGATATAGCAACTGGAGAAAACTTTAGCCGATACTGTATGTGCAGGGAATCCCACGGCATCCGATATCAAGACTAATCACACGCAATACAAGCTAGCTCCCGCGCATGTAAGCAGACCCAGACATGTTAAATTATTACATTACCCAAATTACATTAGTTAGTAATGGAAGCATAAAAAATCCTCTTAGACTTCGGTGGAAGTGATCTAAAGAGTCTGTAAGCTGTAAACTAGACTCCTCTATAACATTGCTGATGGAAATGCAGCTCATAATCAGCGGGCGTCTTTTTGTGAATTGGACACATTAGGGGTGCACTCCACAACGGGAGAGGCTTGGAGAATTCATGGGTTTCCGTCAGCAAGAAACTCTAAAGTAGACCCTTAGTGGTTCTGGATTTAAATCTAATGCTTCCTATGAAGACCTTTCAATTGATAACATGCAGACGTGAAACGAATAAAGCCATCCCCTATTGTCATACTCTCTTTTGAAGATGAAAAGTGCAAATAATATCAATTATTAAATTTAACCGGGTAAAGTAGTAGTTAGGTTAAGTCACTGTAATGTTCCCTGAAGGATTTGAAATGTGGAAATCTGCCGGGTTGTGTGTCTACGTGTCTGTATGTGTGGAAACAAGCGACGCATAGCTTGAAACTTAAGGAAAGTTCATCTCCACAGACCTCTAACATTGATCACTGGGGCCCTAAAGCTATTATCATGATCTAATTAGGTTTAACATAAGTCTGTGTCACGGCCCGGTGCAAGGCTGCCTTGTCCCCAATTCCACACTTTCACAGCACCCCTATTTAAAAATAGCTCACACACGACATGAATACAAATACTTTCTTTTTTTTTCCCAGTCATACTGAGATCTACTTTAATTTCAGACGTAAGGTCTGGGCCAAGAGATATGATGTAACTCACAATACACTGAAGAAATGTGGGCTGGTGCTGACGTCCCGTCAACACTTTATTTCAAGTAGGTCTTTCAAAAATGTTTTCTTTAATTTCTGAATTTTGCTGTGAAAATTTGAAATAAATATGGATTTCCTTTGATGTTAGACCACTCGAATGGTTTTATAGACCTTGTATTTAAAGTATAAACAGTCAAGTTAAACAGAAAGTGCTCACTCTGTTGATTCTGTAGTTTGAATCAATCACTATGGTTTATATCAGATAAATATACTAAGAATATTTAAATATAACCCCAGATGTACAAATAAATTACACATAGTTAAGATTTGTCTTAGTCTTTCTTTTATTTTTTTGAGTTGAAGCCATGTACTAAACTTGGTTTCAAAACTTTTGCTAAGTCTAAAAATCACTTGTTCTGTAATAAGACATACATTATCAAACTGAATTCTAAGTGTGGGTAATGATTGTTGAATTTCTGAATAAATGGATGGGGTTTATGTTTATCTAATTTATTACTCACTGAAAGTAATTTCTCACAGTGTTCAGCTTAAGAGTATCCCTTTGGTCATTATTATGATGCTAAGCTAAATATGAACATGTCATTCTTCTTGATTTAATAAATCAGAAGCATCCTTTATCAGAGCAATGTGATCATCACCAACTGACCTGAAATATGTGGCTGAACTTCTGTAAACTGTTGTTCATTGGTAGTGATAAATTCAACTCAGTTTATTTATGTACAGCCAATTCACAAGAAATGTCTCAAGGCACATTACAAAAAAAAAGGTAATTTTAATTCAGTCATACATACACATTAATCCAAGTTAATCCAAGAAAGTAGATTAAAAAGTTTTCTGTGTAAGGAAACCCAGCAGATTGCATGGAGTCATTGACCTGCAGCATTCCCTCCTCCTGGACGGAAACATAGAGATAATCTCTTACTTTGTGCTGGTGACTACAGCAAGCCCTCATACTAAGTGTGTATGAAGTTTTTTCTTCTTAAAAAACTCACTTTTAACAAGAAGAAGCCTCCAGCAGAACCAGAACCTGGTTCAGTACAGCAGACCATCCAGAGGCACATAAAAGAAAAAGTTCTTTCTATGTTAATGAAAGGTAAAAAGTTAGTAGTAGGACAGGGACACATTTACTACAATAACTAAAAATCAACATGCTTGGAATCTTGCTGTTATCTCTTTAAGATGGCAGATATTGTAAAGAGACACTACAAAGTAGCCATTCATACTGTACGTTACCATCATAACGCATTTTGTATCTTTACAGTAACTCAGGAGGTTTAACGTTTAACGTCATTTTCTTAATAGATCTGCTATTTTCTCCCGATTCTATAACTTAATGATCATGAATGAAGCCAAAACTCTGCGCCTTTAATTAATCCCTACCTCTGCTACAGATTCTACCATGTCATTACTTATTAAATAAAAATGAAGAGGATGACACACTATATATATATATATATATATATATATATATATATATATATATATATATATATATATAATACATTAAAAATAATCATTGTCATCTTTTTTTAACAAAAGAAAAATATTTTAAAAGGAGATGTGTACTTTTAGGATCTGCCGCATATCAACCCAGAACTATTATAGTCCACTGTTCTCTCTCTCTCTTTATATATATATATATATATATATATATATATATATATATATATATATATATATATATATATATCAGTGACGTGCGGTGAGGTTCATTGCTGGTGAGGCACTGACTTATGACTTAGACACCATGCATGTTATCGGACCTACGGAAATTTTGCGCATGCAAACAACGCTGGGGGGCAAAAAGACTAATCTTTTACATGTCATCCATAGCCGCGTTAACTCAGTGAAACTTACAAATGTAGGTATTAATTTCGTGCTATGATCCACAGCAAAGTGATCTGTATTCGCCAAGCTACGCAGACTCGTTGCCATAGCAACTGACAATAATGCCACTTCATGTTTTAGGATTTAACACCAAAAAACATTCAAGATTTTGCACACAGAACAGATCATTCAGTCTTTTGTTGTAGTACGTTTTAAGCTTAATGTTTTATTAATAAATAATTGCTGTGGTAGATTAGCTACCGCTTCTACTTTACTGAATTATTTAAACATTAACTGTAGCCCACAAAACGCACATTTAATTAAAAAACTAAACAAAAACATCTTATTGCTGTCTTACCTTTACTTATCAATGAAATCCATGCACCGCTAATTCTGCACAAAAATATCCGTTCATCCAAAGCCAAGTCTATCCTCGGCATGTCTTTTCTACTCGGTTTGAGAATCATCAAACTGTCTCCAAGTAAAACTTTCAGCTCCGGTGTTGATCTTCCTTTAGTTATTATCTCCTGCTTTAATTGAAAATCCACTTTAGAAAACTGTTTAAGTGTAGAAATGTAGTACTTTATGTTGACGTCGGAAGAGAGGAGAAAACAAATATATCGCTGTACTTCACTTATTTACTGTATGGCTAGCTCCATGGCTGGCTCACTGTGTCTTTCTCTGCAGTTGTGCAGTCACAATATCTGGGATCATGAGCGCCCCCTGCCATGAGGCAAGAGAACTGCCTGCCTCACCTCGAGTCTGTTCTCTGCCGTTTCTGATCGCTCCTCCGCACACAAAACACGATACACACACAGTTAGTGACAAAAAACACTGTACATTATATACATAAGCGAAATTATGGAAAATCAGTCCATATATTTAATGTTTCTTAGCCATTTTATTGCCGGCGTACAGACAGGACGAACATGCTCCCATAGAATGGCAGCCAGTGCAGTTAGCGAGAGGTTGCGCAATCCCAGGTGAGGCTCAGCTCGCTGCTGCCTCACCGGCTTCGCTTCTGAGCATTTGAATGGGAAAATGCGACAATACAGCGATTTTGAAGAAAAGCTAATCAGAATTGGTTAAGCTAAGTAAAAAATAGATACTTTATAGTACATGAAAATAGCAATATGACAGGTGAGGCTCTGCCTCACCTGCCTCCCCTGACCGCATGTCACTGATATATATATATATATATATATATATATATATATATATATATATATATATATATATATATATATATATATATATATATATGTTGTATGTTGCACTCTCATGTCAGTGTGCAACATATACATACTGACTGTCTGAATTCTGCTATTTTCAGTGCCTTTGGACTTGTGTTTTCTGGGTTGAGGTGGCTGAATGCTGCTGTGAATTACCTGCTCTGACACTTTATTAATCTTCAACGAGATTAGCAGCAATTATGCACACAGCTGGGCCAGTAGGTGGCTGTGACCATTTGCACCCCGTACCCTAACACAAACACACAGACTAAAACACTGATAAACAAATAAAACTAACAGGACCTCACAAAAAACTCCAAAGTGCTTTGTTATTTTTACACAGCTCTTTCTTTTCAGTATCTACTACAATATTTCTAGTTCAGGCTAAATGATGACATCTCACCTCCTGTGTCTATCAAGACTATTCTTATGAATCCTTGTGAGAAATGCATATCTCCTTTTAGATGTGCTTGGCATTTCTCAAGAACCACTCTGACCAAACAAGCCCCCTGTATCACTCCCCCCACCCCACGTCTCTCTTTTGATTGATATGTGAAATCCGTCTCTCTCTGCGGTTCTAAAGGCAGTCCCTGTGTGCATCTGAAAGGTGCTCATTGTTGAGCTGAGACCACTTTGTCAAGAAACAATCCCGTTCCCAAGGAAGCCGGGAATGTCTTTAAGAAAAGATACATTGGGGGAACTTTTAATTTTGTGTGGGGTCATTTTAATCCTGATCCATTTTTATAGAAGCAGTTGTAGTTCAATGGCTGCTCACCCTAATGCTCTAAAAGAAGGAGCCAAATAAAGGGGGACCGGGAGAGAATGGAAAACCCACCCGCAGGTCCATTGAACAATCCTAAACTTACGTGTCACAGGGAATGAGGAAGGGTAGAGGCCTTTGTTGTTGGACACATTGGGATGTATTTAAGTTTTACAAAGGAGATTTTACTGAATACGGGCCTGATTTTTGATACAAGGTTTAAAATGAATGGCTTCAGGGCAGATTTCTGAGGGGATGAAGTCTGGTTTGGGAAATCCTTCAGACCTTAACAGGCAAAAACTGGTTCCAGGAGGTAGTGAAGGAATATGACCCTACAGCTCTTAATTTAAAAAGGAAATTTACAAAGTTCAACACAATGTTTCTTATTTTTATGGTAATTTTTTTTACTCATTTTGTCAAAATCAGTGGTTTTACGGTCTTTTAGTGGTATTGGTAGTTGTTGGTCCTCCTCCTCGTCTCTCTTATCTACATATGATTCATTCTTCTTGAACAGAAAAAGCTTAAAGAAATTGTTCTGATTTTTGTATTGGATTTTGTGAATAAATCATGTGTTGATCAGATCCTGTGATGGCTCACCTAACATCATTTTATTTGATAAAGGTCACTTTTTCCAACATCCGTCCCAGCTACTACCAAGACTTATTTTCTGAAAATTTTAGGCTTAAAAAAGTCCAAGTGAATTCACTCCTTGTGAAACTTACCCATATTCTTAAACAGACTTTACGATCCTCTCAAGCTGTTACTTGTCCACCTTTTTTAAACCACACTTTTTCCTTCCACAAATCTTTCCATTAATATTCTTACAAGCAGAATTCTGCAGTTTTAGCATTGCCTTGTTGCTTACCCTTGTTAAGGACCGTCTCAGTGGCTGTCAGAAAAAATATGGTTTTAGACGCCATAGTATTGAAAGTCATGTGTATGAAAAGTCCATATTGTAATAATAAAATCAAAAAATGTGTTTTTGGAATTTTCATTAGCCGTGAGGCATCATCACCAAAATGAACAGAAACAAACACTTTATATAGATAACTCTGCATGTATTGAATCTATTAAACATGTGAATTTCCCCTTTTAAATTAAATTAGATAAACATATTTTATAATTTTTTAGTATGTTGAGCTGTTTTTGTAATTCTCTCAGTTGTAAACAACCATAACCTTCCATGCAATTAACAATTTAATGGAAATGTGATGATGGTTAGTATGTGTCTGAACTTTATTCCAATTGTGATCTGTTTCTTATTTTTATTTTTTATTTTTGTTCTGCTTCTGATGACAAAAAAAAAACTAATCTGTATTTTTATAAAGTAAAGAAATGGAAAAAGTTAATAATGTAGGTAGCATATTGAGTTTCCACAAACTTTTTTTTTTAAACAAAACCCAATCTGTCTCTTCAAACACATCAGTCAATGATTTTTTTATTTATATATATTTGAACAAGACAAAACATTGGATGTATGCAACATTTTTCTTTTTCTGTATTTTAAAAACGTGTCATTGAAACCTTGCCACCACTGTGGCGAAATGGGAACTGGATCTTGTTTGAGAAATGGTGGGGTGAGACCAAACAGTCTGATTCATGATGGTTATTTATGTACCATGTAGCTGCTGCTCAGCGGGGGGTTAAAGGCATGGTCTTTACTAAGTAACATCTTTTCCTGCTCGGTTTCTCCTCAGCTGGGCTCGCGGCCGGTCTTCGTGGTGCAATCTCTGTTTTTGATCATCCCCCAAAAATAACGAGTGTAGGAGTTCTGCTCCAGTATCGTTGTGCTGAGAAATTAGGTGCATTCAAATGAGCTTCGCTGTTGCATTGTGACGGTCAGGCTGATGCACATCCCCTGTTTTGGTGACATGACCTCATGTTTGTCACTGAATCTCTCAGCGAACAAAGAGACAAGACCACATAAAGAAAGAATATGCAACTGCAACGTTATTTTTTAAAGGAAGACATGCCTCATTCTTTTCCTCTAATTGTCCTTTATTTATTTTGTCTTTTTCCCCTCCTCCTGTTTCCAGCCTCTTTCCTGAGACACAGCGATCCAAGTGAGCAATGGTGCATTACTAAGGACACCTGCTCACTTGACGTGGCCAGGAGGATTGACTGCTGTGTGTATTTGTGTCTTCGAGTGTGTTCACTTTTTATTCATTCATCAATTGCTAAGCTGAGAGAGGAACCAAACCTGTCACACCCTTTCATAGTGGATATCAGGAATTCTGCAAAGACTGTGTCCTAAATCCAGTTGGCACCTTGGTCAGCAGTAATGAGAATATTCATACTCTGACAAAACCTTAACTGATGGTTAACATCATGGAGATATCACGGGTAGAACGGATGGACCCTTGTCGTCTGTTAGTAGCCTTATCCTTACCAGCCTGTTATATATTCAGAAAGTGCTCTAAAAATGGGTCAACTTGGATTTGACGTGACTGGGGGCATCAGAACTTGATTTTTGTATTTCAAGAGTGACTTTATAGTTTTGTTTGAGGCCTTGTGGTTGAATCATACATTTATCTAGAATACACTTATTGCTCAATCTTTGAAACACACTACACACATTATCTTTATCCTGGTGCCAAGATGGAGCAGACTGTAACTCAATATTCATCTGGGTGGTTTGACTCCAGTGTTGTCTACCACATATTGAAGAGTCATTGGGAACAACTCTGAACTACAAGATCCTTTGTGATCCACTTACCAGTACTGGAATGCATGTTTGTGTGATAAAAAGCACTCTGATTGGTCAGTAAATTGTGATACTTTATCACAATTTAAACTGTAAATTGTGATAAAAATTATATCAATTTTTATCACAAAAAAATGATAAACTTTTAATTAAAAGTTAAATCAAAAGTTTGATTAAACTTTTGATTCGTTTAATTAAAAGTAAACTGGTCATGTTGGCTCCTGTTAACATCAGAGGTCTGTTAGGTCTTCTCACACCGGGTAGTACGGTGGACTTGATTTGATTGAGGACCAAAATTGTACATTTGTTCCATTTTCAACTGGTTTGAGTCTCTGTCACTCTCCAAACGACTGTGTCAAACAATCCAAACCCTTTGAAAAACCTGTTCACCTCCTGCTCTGTGGTGGCGTTGCACCAAGAACCACTGAAGGAAGCAACAAGAAAACCTCTGAAAAACACACTGAGTCTTGGACCTTGTCTTCCTTCTTCACACAATGTAAAAAAATGAAGTGGCATCAGATTTTAATAGTTGTAGGATTTTACTTTTGTATTTGGTAAAATACCATGAGCCCCACTAGTGCTAGACACGCAAGTTTGCTTTGGTTATAGTTTCCCAGCATGCCGCGTGCTATAGTTCGGTTCCTCCTTTCAGAGTGCTCTCCAGTCCGATTAGCATTCACATATTCATTCCACCATCATCACTCATTTAAAATGAACAAGGACCTGTAGGTTTGTAGGCGGACCAGAGATAGATTTTTTTTTACAGAGTTTAATTACGCATTCACGCCTCCCCATATCAACTGGACTTTCTAGGCAAACAAAGTAGAGTCTATTTTAAGCAGACTAAACAGGGCTGGTGGGAACGAACCCTAACAAACACTGGGACCGCAGGACCAATTGTCATATAAATCGCAAAATTTCATATCAGTACACATGTCCTCACACTCTGTTGAAATCCATTTGTGCTCCATTCTCAAGAAGTTTTGATTTTGGATCTGGTTCTAGAAAGCATTTGACTTCTCAGAGAAGGTGGTCACTTGATGTTGAAGGTCTGTGATTACCTTTTCCTAGTAGGAACGGAGGCGTGACAGGTGTGGATCAACTATGACCTTCCCATCTGATATCGATAGAATGTGTGTAGATCATGGATCGCAAGTAAGACCTGAAGGGACCCAATCGACTGAACTTCTCTGAACTTCACATTTTCCTAAATTATTTCTAAATCAGATAACTTCTTCAGCATTCAAGTTGTGTTCAGTTAGCGAATGTAAAATAAACAGTTTATTAATATTTCGTTCATAAAAAGAGACCACAGCATCCCTCCAACTTAGACCTTCATGACACCAATTAAAAGCGACCTTGTTCGATGCAGTCTAAATAATTATTATCTCTTAAAGATGAAAAGAAAAAAAATTCCTGCCGGTCTTAAAAAGTGACAAAGATGAGATGTTTAATTCGGGGAAGAGCACAATATGTTCCGTTACCTTCTCAATACTTTCTCTGTTGCTTTGAACGAGAAGAAGATTGGAAGTGTAGGAGGCACGGCGAGAGGGGCAAAAAGCAATATTTTACCATTTTAATACTGACATTTGAATGTGTTCTGTTCACATTTATTCCCAAACCCCCACTGTGCCCTCTCACCATCCCCCCCCCACCGCTGACTGTCAAACAAAAAAAGTTAAAACATTCTTATTCGTTTAGTATGTAGGTCACATTACAGTGGTGTCTAGCTATTGGACATGGGCTTAGATAACTGTTTGTTGAGTATTAAATGCTTTCGCTGCATCAGCAGCCTCTGCTACTGGCATTTCTCACACAGCTGTGCAGCTGAAAAGAGGCAGCACCACAGCAAAATTGCGTCCCGTTCATACACATGTACACACATGCTTTCAGTTTTTGGGCGGCGTGTGCGGGTGTGGTTGTGTGTATGGATTAAAAAAGAAAACAAAAATCTTTGTGTGAAACACTTACTTTTCTCATATAAAAGTGGACATAAAAGCACGTTTTGAAAGCCAGTCAAAGCTGCACCTAGGAATGAGCACTGGGCTTTGGTGAAAAGGAGCTAAACCCAGTGACCTGAGGCGCTAACTCAAGCAGATGAATCTTTGCTTTTCTTTCCTCTTATCCATGTTTGCTTTGGGTGACCTTGCACACCAGCCTTGTTTCGGTGTGTTCACATAGCGGCTGCCCTAATGGCTCCGATAGGCCCCAGTGTGGCCGGTGCTTTTCCTCTGAAAAACACCCCTCAGCGCTCGACCCTTCGCCCCTTCAATTATATCCTCGCCTTTTGATGCAACCACTGCAACCCCTGATTTGAAAATGGCCAGGAAGAAGTTGCAGGGGGAAGAGGAGAAAATTGCCCTTGCTTTGATAGCAGCAGGATCCAGGCGAGGAGTTAAGTGTTCACTTAAAACAGAAGGGTGGGAGACATGAGGGGGACGTGGAGCCGATGTGCAGTTTTACCCTCTGTTGTCTTAGCGTGAAATGAAAGATGCGAGAGGTACATGTGTGCTCGTTTGTGAGCTTTCCTCCCCTCCTTCTGTCCTTTGGACAAAACAAGCCCAGATGGTGATTGATTTTTCAAGTGCTGACATCCCTGCTTGAGAAGCGCCCCTCCATTCTGCACACACACACGCACACACATGCACACCCTTCTTTGTGCCTAGCAAGTCAGGCACACTAACATCTCTGTGCCATCTTTCTCTTTGTGACTGCCAGGAGCCACTATTGATTGACAAAAGTATGCATGCAAACAAATAGACGTACACAATCATGCATGCATATACACACACACACACACACACACACACACACACACACAAACACAAACACGAGGACATGCTCGCAATGCCATCCAAGACCACAAGCACAGAGCCAGAGGTCATTTCCAGTCTGTCCTCATTTGCAGGTGGAGCTTTAAAAAGGGAAAACATGTCCATGGAATGTATTAAATACGCCAAAGACTGCCTGCTTTCACTGAAATACCTTTGGAAGTATTGGGTAATGTGTTTGATCGACAGAATATACATACATTAATCATTTCTCAACCATCCACATTCACACCAGCCATGTTTGGGCCACTTTAATCCAACTCTGTTCCTGGTTCGCTTGTGGAGGTGTGACAGAGCAGTCCAACTCTGGTTGAGTTCTGGTCCACCTACAAACCTCGGTCTGGGTTCGGCTCATCTGAACACTGGCATGGTTTGAATGCATTTGTGAATGCAAGTGGGTAAATACAACCAAAGTTGTAGGAATTTATCAAACAAGAGTTTGATAAATTCCTCATGTTTTTTTGTTTTTTTTACCAAAGGTTTGAGAGAAATCCTACTACCTCGAAAATCTGACTCTACTCCATTTTTGTTTGTATTTTACAAAGAAGGAAGTGTCTTAATTTTTTTTTAATTTCTTTCTGTATTTCTTGGTGCAGCGCCACCACTGGTGAGGAGGGGAACATGTTTTTCAAAGGCTTTGGTTGGTTTGACACAGTGAAGTGTAACAGAGAACTATACCAGTGGAAAATTTAGTAAATGTTACAATTTTTGGAAGCGACTCAAACCGAATCAAACCGACTGTACCAAACGACCAGGTGTAAAAACTCCCTCAAAAGGGAGTGATGGACATTACCCATTAAAGTGCAATTTAATTCTTATCCACAAATCATCTGCTTTTTTTTTACATTGAATCTGGGATTTATATTTTGAGTTTCCATGTCTTCTATTAAAATAAACCACCTTTAAAACAGATAGCCCCTCATTTTGTGTCTGTGCAAGATTGCCAGAAATGGACAACATGGAGGAAGAAAAAACACTGATTGTGGTTCATAAACTGGCATTTCCCCGGATGTTTCCCCAGTGTGAGGCAGATAAAGAGACACAGAGCAATGACAAGCAGGGATAGCATAAAGTGACAGAGAGCTGTACGCCACAGCAGCCCCATTGAGTTAAAGTGGCTGTGTGGCTAAATGATGTCATTGGCTAACTAGGCGTTCTCAGGCCATTGCCTCTGTTTGCGTGACTAAATACATACAATTAAGGCCTCGGCACTTCTCAATCTCTGTGAACTCATTGTTATCCCCGGGTTCAAGTGCACTGATAATGGGGGCCAGAGGAAAACAGGCATAGCAGCGAGAGAGATGGAGAGCTGGTGGGTAAAATAGACATCTCATTATTAGTGGCATTCTCTTTCACCCCGACAGCGTTTCTAAAGCCTCGTTCAGCGTTCACTAATCTGTCCTCTTTTCTGGCCGTTTTGCTTTCCTGTGGTTTTCTCTTTGTGACACTTTTTATTTTTTACTTTGTCGTATCGCTTGTATGTTTTTCTCTGTGCTTCTCTTGTCCCTCATTAGTTTGGCGCTTTGTCTCATGATGCTTCATGTTCACTAAAACACAGACACTTTTCGCATGCAGTTCAGGTCCAACAGCAGAGATCAGGCCTCATATGACTTTGTGTGGTCAGGAGTCATTTGTATCTTGCAAACGTAGGTAAATAAGAGATGCATTGATGTGACATTTCTTATCCAATGCTGATCATTTCAATTTCACATTTTGAAAATAAATGTGTTAAAATAAATGTGTATTACTTTGTAGCTACTGATCTGACTTCACCCAGGCCCTGGTATTCCAGCTTTAAGTTTCAGTTTTCGTTGGCTTCAAGCTGAAGAGCAGCTGCAACAACTTTTCTGCAAAGTTTTGCAAACAAAAACTCACTCAGTCGCGGCGAATGTAAGTTGCCCTCGCTGTTGCCTGTACAGAGCAGTGGAGGTCACAGTGTGGACTCTCTCTCTCTCTCCCTCTTTCATTCTCTCTCTCACACACACACACATACACACAAAAAAGATTGGGTGTAATCGTCTAAAGTGAGACTTCCCTGATGGCCTCAACACTTGACAGTGATGCCCTCAAGTCTCAGAGAAAACTCTGTAACTTGAGAACAATTGCTTCTGTCTGTCTTGAGTAACCAGATCACCGTGCTGTCCTCCCTGCCCACAGGCACACTCCTTCCCAATCACCACTGCACATTCACGCACACACACACACGCACACACACACACACACACACGCACACGCACACATGCACGCACACCCCCCCCCACATACACGCACGCACCCCCACACACGCAGATCTTCTTTCTGTAGAATACACACAGAAAGACAGATATCCCATGGAAGGAGTCTCACACACAGGTTTGTGTGATAGTAAGTGTGTCTGAGGCATACTACAGGGTGTGTGTGTGCGTGCGTGTGTGTGCCTCAAAGCAGAGGAGGGCACGTTCTCCTTCACTCACTGCTGTGCAGTGTAGTGGTAGTCAAGGTAAATTGATCTTATTTAGTGGCACATCAACACGTGTAAGGGGGCTTACGGCTCATTACTCTGGGCCCTGATCCTTTCTGTTCACCCGCTGATGGATGGCCTGGGCGGGTGAGGGGAGTTACAGGTGGGGGGCAGGTTAAGGAGAGCAAGATGGACATCAGCCATGGCGTCCCCCCGTCGCATCCTTCCTCCACTCCTCCTCCTCTGACTTCTCTTTACGTTTTCCATATATTAAAATGTTTTTGTCTACTTGCCAGAGTTCCTGAACATGTTGAACAAGCAGGTTTAAAAACTTTAGAAGATCAATGGAAATGTGTTTCTCAGTCGTGACGTGAACCTTTACCTTCACGTTGCTCTTTATAAGGACGTCCAGTCGTATTTGCTGCGTGGATCTGTTGTTTTGTCAGGCGCCGTGTTCAAGTCCTGATGTTTCAGGTGTTTTCCTTTCCAGAATTTTCCAGCTCACTCAATTTGCCTAACAAATCGTACCTGACATTAACTCTAACCTTACCTGTAAACACAAGCTGGCTTTAAAAGTTTAATTATTTTCACCTTTTACTGAATTCATGTATGATAAGAAGTTCAACTGGCTTTGCTTTGCACATTTGTAAACTGTAAAAGGGCACATGTAGACTTCTATTGACATGTGTTGTCAATATGTGACTGGAGTAAAATAAATACCGCAAAATGCTTGGACAGCTGCACCACTTTTAGAAAACCATAAATTTAAGAAAAATGTTTAGGTTTTAAAATGATCAAACAAAATAACTGGTCTTATTTTGGGTCTATATCTTTAGCTGAGTTATTTCTTTTGTCTCAAACCTCTTGTAAAGAAAACAGCTCAGTAGCTATACTCTGTTCTTAGATGTGCATGTTGTTTTATATTGTCTTTTTGACAGGCAGCACATACATCTGTCCATCCATCCATCCATCCATCTTGTAAATGGTCTAGAACAGTGTTTCTCAACCTTTTTTGGGCCAGCGCCCCCCTAGCCCTTATCCAGGTCCCTCACCGCCCCCTACCAAAAAATTTGCAGGCTACTTTCCACTGACCATTATGTTATCATTAATATTACTATCACTATTGTAGATGTTTTGATTTTTATGCTTGTTTCTGTATTTACCATCAAAAATAATTTCCCAGAGATCAAAAAAGTCATGGGAATAGAAATTATTTTTATGAAAAATATGAAAAATGCAATGAACATTCAAGTTAAAATTGGTAGGCCTAACAGCAGCCAATCAGAGTGGAAAAAATATTTTTATTTTGTGCCATTTTCTAGTTGTTAAATATTCCACAAAATGACCATCTAAAAGATGTTCAACATGCCAGTTTAAACTTTGAACTATTTGCAAAACGACTGAGCTCTGCAACATTAAAACATGGATAGAACTGTAACTACATTAATCATAACTCTTCTTCTCTTCAGTGTTTCTGTCGGTTTCTGGTGGTGCAGCTCTGTGCTGCCTTCAGGAGAATGGGACATCAGAGTATCATCCATAAAATTTCACCCACATGGCATTTATTGTGCAAACCAGAGCTTTCAGTGGAAAAACAAAAGTTCCAGATCCTTTTAATGCCATAGAAATAGGAGACAGAAACATGGATTATATCTTTATATAGACCTGTCCATTGATTTATAGATTAATAGTTTTAATGGACAGAAATTACAAAGAACAAATCTGGTTCTTAATCAAACCCTAATGAGTCAAATTGAAAGTGTCATGGAGTCATCAGCCTCATGACATTAACAATGACATGAAAAATAATATTGAAGAAATTAAGTTCTTTACTGTTATGGTCTGTAAGATATATTTATTCTCAGTACTAGATGTGGTCTCAACAAACACATGACACTAAAACAATATTATTTTACCTTTTATCAGGAAATAGTGTCTGTTTATTCTTGCCATACAGTCCTCAGTATTAATTATTGCTTGAAAGGTCTTGCCATACCAGTTTATTCCTCTGTATTTACTTTAGTTTCTTAGTTTATTCTTGCATTTTGTTCTTCATTCATTTCCATTTAGTTTCATTTGATTAATATTATCCTCTTGGTTTATTGCTATGTCCACTTTAGTTTCTGTCCTGTTGCTAGATTTATTTGATCTTTTTTTTTTTTAAGCCCCTAAGGTGCAGGGCGTATCGATGGGGAAAAGGCAGACTGACATAAATCTTTTAAAACAATGGAAACAATTTCTGCATTCTGATTATTGAAATTTAAAAGTGCTGTGGTACCGTTGTTCTATCATCCCCGTTTCATACCGGACCACTTACAGTTCCGGTGTCAACGCTATAAAATGAACGCTCTCTATTGTGGTATCACCCATGGAGGGATTTCTTTATTTCTTTATTTAAATGGGTTCATTTTTCAGAGGGATACACTGTGAGGGTATCGTGATTTTAGCTACCAGTTGCAGGAGAACGGAGCTCCGCCAAGAACCTAACAGAAACTAACAAACACTGAATAGAAGAAGAGCAGCCATCGATACAGTTGCAGCCAAGCATGATTTAATGTTACACAATACAGTTTTACCAAGTTGCTTAAAGTCTAAACTGGTATTGTTGTGCATTTAAGGTGTAAAGTTTACCTTCGACCAAACGCCCCCCAAAGGCATCCCAGCGCCCCCCTTTTGTAAAAATGTCCGCCAGCGCACCCTGCAGTCCTCTGAACGCCCCCTGGGGGGCGGTACCGCCCACGTTGAGAACAACTAGTCTAGCATTAGGAAAAGGGCAGCTAGTATCTCTGCAGACCCCACACATGCTGGACACAAACTGTTCAGACTCTTACCTTCAGGTCTATAGAGCGCTACTTGCAATCAGCTGCCACAGAGACGGTTTGTTTCCCCAGGCCGTCTCAGATGAACACTATGAACACTACCAGAGTAGTCAAGTATTCAGCTGTATAACAAGATAAGCATATTTCCATTCTTTAAACGGAAAATACAAGGTTTATATATATACACACTCAGTGTTTTTTCTTTTTTATCTCGGCTACAGTTTATACATATTTCTATTTGATGTAAGTCCTAACTAAAACTAAAACTAAGTTTGTTTATGCACATAAATTTGGCAACTAAAGATAATTCAAATAAAGACTCTGATGGCAATGTAGAGTTTCCAGCTAACTTGTGAATATTTTTTGACCCAGAAAGAACCTGGGTCCTTCGATCTGTGAATGCTGAGGGAGAAAATTCTACCCCATTAGAGACTCTGAGTGGGATTGGACCCAGGGCTCTGTGTGCCACAGTTGTGCCCCAACCAATGATTTTAAACATACATTTCCGAATGAGTTTGTCCATGACTCAGACTCGATCCTTACAGTCTGAATGTTTTTTTTTTTCTTCTTCTTTTGTGCTTCAGAGGGCACTGCATTCATTCCTCCCCATACAAATCTGGAATACTGATTTGTCTGACCATGATAAATATTTTCCACTGAGTGATGGTCTGCTTTTCATGAACAACAGCGCTGTCAGAAGGATTATGGCTGCTAGGTGTTTGGCTTAGGCTGAGATTGCGGCCTTGAGTATTGGTTACCAAATATCCTCCATCTTCTTTGTCATTCTTCTAAGTTGTGGTAATAAAAATAATAAAATAATCATATTACTTGTTTTTAATTGAATGATTTCCTTAAACTTTTAAGGATAGTCAAAAGATTTGCATCATATGTCTCAAGTAAGCTGGTCGTATAGTTGTGTTTTTTTCTTCTCTCTTTTAACACCATTAGCATTTTTGACACTTTCCTTTAAGGTCTCCTTTATTTTTTCCATTTCTCCCTTCCACCCTCCCAAAAACAGAAAATATAGTGGGACTTCTTTTAAATGTTCTATTTCGTTTCCCTGCTGTACTTGTTGATTTCAGATGTTTAGAGGGCTGGATTCACTCATTAGCTGTGAGGTTTTTGGTCAGGCATCCTGCTTTCAAGCTTTCTGTTTGAAAGCTTGTATGTGGTGAACTTTTAAACCCGTACATTAGCTCTCTGACACTTAATTGTTACCAGCATGCAAACCTGCACTGTAAACATGGCAGCCATGACACACGGCTACCACACACACGCACGCACACCCCCCCACACACACACACGCATGCATGCACGCACGCACACACACATACACACACACACACGGTGTTCGGAGCACTCCGTCAAGTCTCTCCCTCTTAAGCTCATGGAGCATTCCTCTCATTCATGGAAGCAAGGCCCTCCTAGTGAAGCGCTTAATTGGCTGCAGATTGCTCTTTAACCTCTGGGTTATACCACACACTCACACACAAGCAAGGCTCGCTCACACAACAGACAAAGGCAAATGCGCACACATTGCACATGTGTGCGCACACACACACAAGCGCACACCACTTGGCAGGCTGTTAAAGTCTTAAGGAAAATGGAGAGTGGTTTTTACAACTCGGATGGGAGGTCAAAGGTCAACAGATTTGTTGCAGACGTCCTTTGAGGATCTGTCAGTCAAGGCTACGATCTCATGGTGATTACCACACACACACACATGCACGCACACACACACACACACACACACGCACGCATGCATATGTTTGGATGTGTGTGTTTTGTCTTGTTTCTGTTGTTTTTGTTCAGTTTTCTAGGTGGGATCCTGAAGTTTGTAGCAGTCAATACCTTACATACTTTAAATCATTCTCAGGGTGTCTTAAATAAATACAGGTCTGGCATTTATAGAAACACCGTTCAACAAATTGACCACCTTCTTTCTGATGGTTATGTACAGAGAAATGACTGCTAACAGAAAACAGTTTTTGCTAACATTCTGTAAAATTGACTTATCACATCAAATGCATTACCTAATGGAGGCTTTTCAGGTGGTGGCTAACTGTAACAAAAGCATAAAACTCTGTATGTTGTTCACTATAATAAATGATGTTTATTTATTTATACTATTAGTTTTTGTAGCAAATAATTACACTTAAGAGGTTCTATTTAGCGATCTAGGTTTAATGTTATAGGATTATTTTTACAGACTGCATCCACTGATAACTACAATCTTTTGTCTTTTCATTTTCCCAACTGTAAATTATAGAATTTCAAGTGTTAATAAGCAAAATATGCATGAATTTTCTACAACATTTTTGTCATTTGTTAAGCTCTCAACAGAACCCTGCTCACTAAAAATGAACTATACATTCAAAAGTTTAGACGTACAAAAAAGTGGGAAATCAATATGAATATGTAACTTTTTGAAAGATCCATTCCGTCAAATGGTGGCGTGGAGAATTGTAAAATATGAAAAAGTCAGCTGCAGACTGTTGCTTGAATGTCCAGTATTAGAAGGTCGTACCACCATGGAAGACAATGATATTGAATCTGGCCTTTTAGCTGTAGATTTCTTGAAATTAAATTATTTTTTTTCACCCTTTTTAGGAACTCTACACTACACTTTACTATCTGAAGTTCAAAATTATAAAATTAAAATGCTTGTCCAGTTTCCCACCACTGGATATCCGATCTTAGTATTTTCAGACGATCTGCAACGTCTTGGTCCCTGACTTTACAGCCCAACAGAGATATCTGTGCCTGACTTTTAGCTCGAGTCGGCTGCATGACTTAGAAAATCAGAAGCTATTAGTGTCTGAGTTTATATTCTGCCTTGACAAGAGGTGAGTCTAGATTATACTTTTAAATGTGGCAAAATAAAATAAATAAATAAAAGTGATGCTCCACATGGCCGACTGATACCAGAGTGGGTATTCTTACATCTTCTGCTCCTGCATATATGAGGACATGCTCGTCCGTCTTACAGTGCTTTCTATTGTTAACAACGCATTCTGAATTTCTCCATGACTCACTCTCCTCTTCCAAAAGAATTAAAATCTCTGTGCTTTCTTCCCAGTTGAGCTTCTGCACTTTTTTTCCCCCTCTTAGTGCGTGAAAAGGACGCAGCGCTAATGTGATCGTGCTCATCGCAGAAAGAACAAGTGGCACAATTGAAAAAGAGACAGAGGGAAACTGAATGAACATTTCTAATTTTCTGCAGTGGCTCAGTAAGGATGGGAAAGGCTTTTCTTCAATCAAAAAAATCAAAAATCAAAAAAAAAATCATACTTTACTGCATCACTATGAATTATGAATACAAATTGATCAGTTATTTGTAGCAAACAAAACATCAGTAATGATAACTTCTCCCCTCACTGTACAAGCCCCATGAATGATTAAGCTACTGTAGCAATGAGAGTAGATCATATTACAGACGCCATTTTGTTTGCTCCCCCTGCTACCTTTCATATCTCCAGCAGTTGTTTACCATATTTACTCTAAACAGGACGGCGGTGGAGTGTGTGTATGCAAAGCATGTGCGTGTGTGTGTGAGTGCGATAGAGACAGAGTGGTGAGAGTTTGCAGGCGGGGTGGCATGCTCGGAGTTAATGCCACAAATTGTTGTTAGATGCAGGTCTCCCTCCGCCATGCGTTTTGGACAGGAAGAAAACGTGATTGGCTTTGTTCAATCTTCCTGGCAGCCGACACCAGCTGACATCTGTTCCCTCCTAACCACTCAGACTTATCTCCATCAGGGAACACACACACACATGCACACACACACAAGCAGCGTTACATAAAACAACCACATGCACACACTGATTCATGCACTCATGCAAACAGCCATTCTTGCGTCTTTTGAGGAAGAAGCGTGTCCGTGCTAGATTTTCATTTTTTGCTTTTGTTTTTTGTTTTTTGTTTCAGAAACATTCGCATATTTAGCTGTTAATGAAGAGCTCAGTGCGTGACAGTTGTATGGAAGCAGAAGGTATATGTACACAGAAGCCTTATATTGAGAAAATTAATTTAAAAAAGTATTAGTAAAAAAAAAAAACAGAAGATAATTTGCTTATCTATTTAGGAGCGATTTTGGCAAAGCTTCACATCTTATTGCAAAGACAATTTATATTATCTGTGACAAAAGGGCTTGGCCACATATCTTGGATTTTCAGTCAGTTTTTCTTTTTTTTTTTAAAGCAAATAGCAATAACAAATGCATGTGTAAGAAAAGCCTTTTCGCTCTGAAACCAGAGGATTAAATAGGGAAATATAAATAATAATAATAATAATAATAATAATAAAAGAAGTAGGGAGGGTTGGTGGGAAATAACGGACAGAAGCCTGAGTGCTGAGAGGCTGTGTGGAATTGGCCCCTCTGCTCCGGGGTCTTGGGAGACGAACGCGACACGTCCAGATTTGGTGTTTTTGTTGCACTTACCAGAAAACACCAGATGAATTCTCGCCGAGCCATGTGTACCGGTTTGTGTATGCATGAGCGTGTCAACGTGTGAGCATGTATGCGTGCGCATGCTCAAGTGTGTATGTGTGTGTGTGTGTGTCTTCTGTACGTGTGTGTGAGCAGGTGGCCGGCATATTTGAAGATGACAGTAGGGGTCTGACCCATGCCAGGCTCAATAAAGCAGCCTTGTGATGGAGCTTATGTGACACACCATCCCAAGGGCTCTGGGGTCCCCTCCTCTCCCGCTTCTCCTCCAACACCCCCTTACACACATGTGCACAACACACACTCAGACACACACACTGCCTCATTTCCCAAGTGGGGCTCTCTGTCAGATTGCAAGGGCTGCACTCTGATTGCCGCGGGTGTGTGTGAGGTCTGTGTGTGGTCCGATGACGACACTCTCGACAAACTATTAGCGCTAACAGTATTGATCCTCCAGATTTTATGAAAAACTCAGATTTTCAGATCGAAGCAATTGCTAAATGAGTTGGAAGGAATGCTGGAAGTTCTGCTGCTGCTCTTTGGTTGAATCCGATATGAGTGTGAGGTGGTTCGGCCCAAATACCCAACACAGAGGCTGGCCCAGTGACAGGAGACTGACACAAGTCTAAGTTTATTTGTGTAGCACATTTTGGTAACAAAGACAGTTTGAAGTGCTTAACATCATGAAAACATCATACAGTCAATAATTACGAAATAAGCAATAAATATTACTTCATGCCAAGAAACAAACAGTCCAATGAGGATGGTTTCACACCTGATAGTCCAGTAGACGTGATTGGGGTCCAAAATCTTCAGCTGCTATGGTTCTGTTTCACACTGAGTGTGTAAAACAAAACAAACCCTTTACAAAACCTGTTCCCTCGCTCGCCTATGGTGGCGCTGCTCTAAGAACCACTGAAGGAAACAACATGAAACCCTCTGAATGAAGACACTGAACGCCATTTTTTTTCCTTTTTGTCCTTCCTTCTTCACAAAATGTATGCAAAAATGGAGTAGCATCAGATTTTAGAGGTTTGACGATTTCTCTTTTGTCTCTGGTAAAAGATCATGAGGCATGTCTCACTCTAGCGTTAGACTCATTCATTTGCTTTGGTTATATTTAAACAGAATGCCCTGTGCTGTAGTTTACTTCCTGCTTTTGAAGCGGTCTCTGGCCCGCTTGGCCTTCAGATATTCATTCAAACCACAGCAGAGTTCACCTCAACCGAAACCAGACCAGAGTTGGTTTTTTGGTTCAATTGCTAGCAGACACAACCGAACAGACTGGAAACTGCACCTGTAGTGAAAAGTGGCTCTACAAAGTAAGAGGAATTGACTACTTACACTTTCCACACGTTTCATATTTTACAGAAATTCATGTTTCACTTTTCTTTGACATCACAACTGTACACTACTTTGTGTTGGTCTCATAAAGTCTCAGTGAAATACATTAAAATGCATCATGAAATGTGACAAAACGAAAAAAGTATGAATGTTCTGGTAAGCTGGCCACTTAAAAAAATAAACCAATGCTGTGAAATAGTAAAAAAGAGCCAAAAACTACAGAACTTAAATGTTCAGTTACTCTACATTTATAGACCAGCACTTTCAAAATTGAACTAAATTCATTTTATTTATAAATGTTTCCTATGTTGGAAGTCAAGAAAATGTGGTAAATGTGATCCTTCCAGTCATCCTAATAGTTTTTCTTAGTGTAACATTTTCCATCTGCTTTATGTCAAATTATTTACATCCACTAGACTCTTGACTTCTCTTTATACCACAGAAACTTTATATTAATATGTGTATGTTTCACACAAAGCTGCTTTGTTCCCCATATTGTTTTATAATGGTAGCAACGTTAGTGATTTATTTACTTTATTAATCAGAGTCATGTCTTAAAGAAGTTTATGTACTTTATTTATGTATTGAGGCCTGTCAAAGGTTTTCAGGCTGAGGTCACTGAAGTCAAATGAAAGGGAACAGCTGGGCTGATACACTCTAAAAAGAAAAAAGTTGATCCAACTTAATTGAATTACCTCTGTAGGTAACAAGTAATTCAATTAAGTTGGATCAACATATATTTTTTAGTTTGTTTAACTTGATAAATGTAGGTCAGTCTAACTCAATTTATTTACTTTAATTCATATACAAATTTTTAATCCCTCTAACTTAAATTTATAGAAAGTCAACTCAAAAATTTAAGTTGTTCTAACTTAAAAAATGAAACTACCCCAAAGTCGTTTTGTACATATTTTGTACTTATAATAATGCTTAAATATAAATCACTTTTAAAGTATGTTTTAGCTTTTACAATAGTAAAAGCTAAAAGTAAAATAGTAATAATTCCTTTACACTACTCAAAAATTCAACTTGGTTCTAATAACAAATTTACATTGCACAAATAGAAAATTTTTAATTTTATTGTGAAATCACAAACTTACAGATTTTTCACAACATATGCACTGAACATACTACACAGATCTTTTGCTTTTCTGCTTAATTGGGTTAGCTTTTTAGTAAACTCAACATGGGGTATCCTAAGTCCAGTTCTGGAGAGCTACCATCCTCCAACTTTCAGATGAATCCAATCTCCAAATAAAATCAACTGCTAATTACTATGTCTCTGCTCAGCTGAGTGTCTGCTGGTGTGTGAATTCAGTAAGGTGGTATTGAAATAGTATTGGTGGTAGTATAAATAGTGTTCCAGACATATATGTCTGGAATACATGCAAAGTGGACAGAAAGACAGTGTGAAGATGAACAGTTTTCCTGTTGGTTTCTCCCTTTCTCCTCCTTGCCATATTGTCACTCTTTGACTGCCTCACACTCCACAGGGGTGCAAAATGAGCAATAAGCTTTTAAATTTGATAGTTAAGACAATAGGCTCCAGTGTGCAAATGTAAAATTTCCCCTTTGTGTTCAGTTATACTGAGGGAGGAATTCATTTCATCCAGAATAATCAAATCCAGGGACAACAGGTTAAATCCATGTGTGCACAGTAATGCACAACATGATTTTATTAAATGAAATTTGAACTAAAAAAAGTAGGGACAGAAGAAAATGGTAAACATCTGGTTTGCTTAGTGTTTAGGTATGGAGTGTTGTTATCTCAGTATTATTTGTATTTTTTTCACTTAACATATATGAAATCACAAAGGTCTTCAGAGGGTAAAATATAATGTCAATAACAAAAGCTTAAACAGGTCAACAGCTATGTGTAAGCTCTCTGACCTTTGACCTTCTTAAAAACACCAGTTTGCTTCATAAAGCCAACTGTTTTGTGGCAAGTTGTTGATTAGAAGTTGGTTAACTCTGCCACGGAAATACACCAAGAACAGAGAAGCAGGCTAGGAGAGCGGCCATGTTGGGGTCAAGTCCAGGTCCAGGGACCATCGTTATTTTCAAGAATGTATCCATTGATTTTCATTTATTTCCCAATTCTTTGAACACATTTCCAAAAGCTGTTGTTTCTATTGTCCTAAAATACTATTTCTTTGAAGAAAGACAAACTCATGTGAGCAACTATTGAATTCATACATTTTTTGTTATTGTGTTTTTTTTTGTTTTTTTTATTCAGTGACTTCCCTCTATCAGGGATAGGAAATTGACCAAAATGATGAAGGATTTAAGTCCTTGGACAAACATCTAAACAACTTTGCTGCCGTAAACACTCAATTTTTCATTAACTGTAAATTAATAAAAGCAGGAGTGAGATAACATGATCAAGTTAAACTTACCAGAGGAAAGTAAGAAGCAACCATAAGCAGAGAGAAGACTGTCAACAACACACTAATCACACAGGGTTTGGGTTTTTCTCTCTCTTTTTTTTGTTTAATTTGTCTGGCATCAACCTGCGACTGTCCACGTTTGTCATTAAAAGCAAAAAATAACAACGATAAAGGCCTAATATGAGAAGCTGTTCCCTGATCATTTGGTACACTAATGTAAAAAGGACAAAAAAAAATGAAATTCAGCAAGCTAAGCCTATTAACAAATTTAGCCAGCCCAGGTGTCAGAGCAGACTCAATTGCCACTGTGACCAAATCCTTTTTAGATTCATCCACTGTAATTTTCATTCTCTTATGCAGTGAAATGCTTTTTTCCCCAGCTGTAATTAAGGAAAGCAGCCCAGCAACAGCTCAGTAAGCTGCTAGAAAAAAATGTGCATCGGTTTAAAGGATAAATCCCACCATTTCTATACCCCCTCTCTGCATCTTTTAACCCAAGAAGTCATGAAAATCATTCCTGGCTTTAAACTTCAAGATGAATGCAGAATTCTTAGCTCTAACTCCTCTAAAGCAGTTGTCCCTAGAAGTCAAACATGATAAAAAAAATTGAAAAAAACTGGGCTCCTCGCAGGTGTTGAGTATACTGACAGTGAATACAGCCATGAGGCTTAATGGGAAGGGAGGTTAAAGTGGTTTCATCATAGATCAGTTGACAGTAATGCTTTGGGGCAGACACTACTGATGCTGAGATAGAGAAGAAAAAAGGATGTTACCTGTCAGCCAGACAAAAATCCGTCTCACCTCAGAACTTTTACACCATCTGACACTCTTTCTAATGCTCTCTGTGAAGCCCTGCTCCCTCCCTGCTCGGAGCTGCCATACATGCACAGCAACAAGCAAAAAAGTTCTGTCTCCTAAAAATGAAATAACAAGCAGTTGTTCTGTAAGTAATTGATATCTGTGTAAAATGTCCCAGTTGAACATTGGACATTCAGCATTGTATTTTCCTCTGATCAGTTTAATCAAAGCTGCAGCACGTAACTTTTCTAAAAAAAATGTTCTTTATATATTTGTTAAAATTGTTGTTATGCTGTGTCAGTATAAGACAGATAATCGTTGAAAAAAATCAAGCTCTTCTGCCCTTTCCCAGTGCTCCCAGTATGAACTGCAGAAACACACCACTCAATCAGAAGCAACCAATCAGATCCAGGAGGAGGGTTGTAGCGCTGTCAATCACTCTTGTGCTGACCCTCCCCCCTTTGCTCTTTACTATGCTACAGCTGGTTCACCACAACATTGCCTGATAACAAAGCTAAGGTTAGTTAGCATGGACACCGGTAACGTTGGATAAATGGTTTTTCTGGAACGATAAGTTCTTTCTTGCCATTAGCACGTTTAGTACATAGATTGATTGACAGCGCTAAGCCCCTCCTCCTGACTCTGATTGGCGTTGTTTTTGACTAGGAGTGGTGCACTTCTTTAGACAGCAGGGGGCCTCAGGATGGAGGTGGAGGAGATTAATCTTTTCGCAGATTATCCGTCTCGTATTACACTGTCATGACTTTGTGATGTTTTTAGCAAATATGGGAAAAAATACAAAACATATCTTTGTAACAGTTCCATACTGCAACTTTAAGAGGTTTTCTAGTTTCTTTCTTTATTGTATCGACTCACATGATGAATCTGATTCTCGCTGTTGATACAACAGCTGCCACCAGATGAGCTGTTTTTGCTCAATCACTTAAATCTTCAACTCAGGTCTTGTTGTGTTCAGATAAATGAACTCAGGGTATAAAAAGAGAGGAAATATACTGGAATGGAAGAATTATGTTTTCTTATGTGGGTTCTCGGTTGGATTTCCAGAAGTTCTCATCTCATTTGATGTAACAATAAACTATGAACTTGAACATGTGACCATGGTGTACTTGCACACAGACCTTTTGAAGCTTTCTGGAAAACAAGACCTGCAAGATAAAAATCAACTAAGTGGATGTGTGTGGTATGCATGCATGCATTACTGATGCAATCATGCATTGTTCTCAGAAGCATATTCAATAGCTAAAACACGGTTCATGTAATCGAATATCTGAATCTTAGCTTGGAAGGTAATGTCTAATTTTGCCTTTACATCTTCCGTTATTATCTACTCTGTACCGCTCTGTGTCATTTGCCATCGTTTCACATGATGACTGGGTTTAATGGAGATGGTTTGCTATATTCTCTGCTATTAATGTAATTTCAGGTTAAGTTTCACGTTTCAGCCTCCTGCCGTTGAGCAGACTACATCATGATTATTTTTGTCAGGAGTTTTTTGAATACGTGAAATAAACAGTAAAGTACATCAGCTGGCCAATCCTGCTCAGACTAGCAGATGAAATATTAGATTTAGAGTTAAAGAGCATTAAAGTTGACAACTACTGTCCGTGCTGCGGTCTGAGCATCAGAATGGTGATGCAGCTTTAACATGGAGGCCTGTTTCAGATGAGACTCAGCCTGAAGTCTAATGTGGCCTTGATGCTGCTTTGGTGTCTCACACACAAAGTTAAGATCTCATAAATCTCTGTTAGACATTAGAGTTAGTGTAGAATTAGCCAGGGCATTGCATTTTGTAATTCCATTGAGTTTGTGATTTCTCCCATTGAACTTGATTTCTCAGGATATATGTCGTTCTGGCCAATCAGTGAACAGAAGGAGGAATTGTGTTTTCTTAATTTTTTGGAGTTGCAGTCTGCCTGCTTCCATTGCCGAGGCGGCTTATCGGAGCTGCTGCCTCAAGGTTATTGGTGCCTGTTGCGGCGGCAACCCTCGAACCCCTTGGTGGACACCTTTGGTGAGGGATGCTGTCAAACTGAAGAAGGAGTCCTACCAGGCCTTTTTGGCCTGTGGGACTCCAGAAGCAGCTGATGGGTACTGGCAGGCAAACCGGCATGCGGCTTGGGTGGTCGCTGAGGCAAAAACTCGGGCGTGGGAGGATGATGCTCAGTGCCTCCAAATCCAAGGCCATGGTCTTGAGTCGGAAAAGGGTAGAGTGCCTTCTCCGGGTCAGGAGGGTTGTCCTGCCTCAAGTGGAGGAGTTTAAGTATCTGGGGATCTTGTTCATGAATGAGGAAAGAAGGGAGCGGGAGATCGACAGACGGATTGGGGCAGCGTCTGCTGTGAAGCGGGCGCTGTACCGGTCCGTCGTGATGAAGAGAGAGATGAGTCAAAAAGCGAAGCTCTCGATTTACCGGTCGATCTACGTTCCCACCCTCATGTATGGTCATGAGCTTTGGGTCATGACCGAAAGAGTGAGATCCCGGATACAAGCGGCCGAAATGGGTTTCCTCTGCAGGGTGGCTGGGCTCTCCCTTAGAGATAGGGTGAGAAGCTCGGTCATCCAGGAGGGACTCAGAGTAGAGCAGTTGCTCCTCCACGTCGAGAGGAGCCAGTTGAGGTGGCTCGGGCATCTGGTCAGGATGCCTCCTGGACGTCTCCCTGGTGAGGTGTTCTGGGCACGTCCCACCGGGAGGAGGCCTCGGGGAAGACCCAGGACACGCTGGAGGGACTATGTCTCTCGGCTGAGAAGAGTTGAATTTGTATTTCTAAAAGAAATTCATTGTAGCTTGTAGCCCCTATTTATTCGTGACCCAATATTCACAGATGTTTCTGTGTAATGTAAATTATTCCCTCCTGTTTGAGGATTTTTTTGTTGCAAATATCTAAAATATTCTAAAGAAAATGCAACTTGGGAACCAATCCGGGAGCAGCATTTATTGTATATTATATATTATTGTTTATGCACTGATATTTAAAAACAAAGATAATTTTTTTTGTTATATTTTTGTTTCGGTAACACTTTATTTGAAAGGGGTGAATAAACACCTGTCATGAACATGAATAAGCCTTCATGAATATTTATGACTGTTGTCATAAAGCGTCATTCGATAAATTATGACACTTTTAACACAAAGTTGACATTATTCAAAATGTCTTTGTTATGACAACTTGACATTAACCAAGAAATCATTACTGATATAAATTTGTTATAAAAGTATTATTGATCGCACTTTAAAAATTAGGTAACTTTATGTTATCAAAGGTAAAGTTTAAACAGTAATGATTTCTTGGTTAATGTCAAGTTGTCATAACAAAGACATTTTGAATAATGTCAACTTTGTATTAAAAGTTTCATAATTTACCGAATGACGCTTTATGACAACAGTCATAAATATTGATGAAGACTTACTGATGTTCATGACAGGTGTTATGTCATGGTTATGACAGTGTCATGACAGTCTTATTCACACCCCTTCAAATAAAGTGTTACCTTTGTTTCATTTTGCCTCCCTTTTACTGTTTCCTTGTTAATAACTACAATAAGCTTTACATGTCCATCAGGTCATCTGTTCTGAAACGGAATAAAAAGCGAGGCACACCCTGGACGGGCTGGCAGTTAGTTACTGGGCACACACACACACGTGCACCCCCACACACACACACACACACACACACACACACACACACACACGCACACGCATACACACGCACGCACACCCACACACTCACACACGCACACACACACACACACACACACACGCACACAGGCAAACCTGTAGGCAACAACAATTAGAGGTTCCTGGCTCCTTTTTAACTGATGCAGAAAAAAACTTAGTGCTATTTAAAAAAACTGTCAGGGGATGAACAGGAAAACATAACTGTATATCCTAAATTAATCCCTACTGAGGTTAAATAAATCTGCAGCAAAAGAATGAATCCCAAGCCTCTGTTGCCTCATCCCACTGTAAAATAAAACCCAGCTTTGCTTTTTTGATCTCTTTTTATGCATAACTAAGTGGGTTTAACGATATATTAACCTCTCTCCTGAGATATTTCTTTCAACTTTTTTCCCCCTTTCCTTATTTTTCCTAAAGGATTCATTTTCTGTAATGAATCAGCATTCATTAATTGGTAAATGATGATTGGAGTCATCAAGAGTATTAGAGTATAATTTTGCATTTAAATGTTAGCTAAATAAAAAGCCACAGTTTGACCCCTTTTCTCGACATCAGAATTATATTTGGACTCAACACAGCTTTTCCTAAAAAACACTCATGGTGGAAAAAATGCAGAAATGTTGCCCATCCTCCCCTTGCAAGTTCTCTGTGTGAAAAAGTGTGAACTAACAAGCGCTCAGCAGCTTGCAACACACAGGGACATCTACGCTGTTTATTCAGGAAAGTCAGTGGAGTCGAGCCAGGCACTAAAACTGTTGAGTTACGTGAGACTCAGAGGGAGCGTGAGTTATATTGCAGCTAGCTGCCCTTTATAACTGGATCCCAGTGGTTGAAAACACCTGGAAATATCTGTCTGGTTTATTTGTTTGAAACTTGCATCTCAAACGACTGAAAGCAAAAATGGTGTTGTAGCACAACAACTCCTGGCGGCCTCCAGGCCAGTGTTGTGAGTCGGCTGATTCCTCTCTGGGCTTTTATTAGGAACATCAAGGCAGGTGGTCCATCCTCAAACAATGACCACTTCCTGGCTGGAAAAGGCCCTGATCTAACATTCACATCTTAGTTGAGAATGATGTTGAAGGAGATTAAAATGGTGCGTTAGGTCAGTAGTTACTTCTTGTCTTAAATATGTACATCACTGATACACAGCATAGTCCATATATATTTGATGAACATTATGTGACAAACTTGATTTTTAATATACATTGTCTGGGTTGGGTATTGTTCTGAACAGTCTGCACTGAGGGAGCCATCTTCTCTCTGTGCCTGCTGTTGTGTGAGGACAGAATCAGGTAATCCAGCCAGTTTTCTGCTGAGGTCCAGTCCGGTCTGACCCAGCTGGTTGGATTCATCTAAACCACTGCTGGTTATCTACAGATCCCTGCCTCTTAGACTGGCACTTAGAAAACTATTCATACCCTTCTATAGGCATCTTTCCCCCCCCTTCTGAATGGGAGCTTTTCTTGCTAGTACAAGGCTGGTCTCCCTTTTGCCTTCAAGATTACTTCCAGTTATTATTTATTATAATCAATTATTATTTATTACTTGTGACATGTTCAACCAGGTGTCAGAAACATTGCGTAGACATTTTCTTGAATTGATACAATTCCATCATGGAGGTTCTGTAGATTTGTCTGCTACTCATTCAAGATGCAAAGCTCTGTTTTCAGCACATCCAAATGTTGCATTACTCAGGTACGATGTGGGATTTGTTTTCTGCTTATTTTTACTGAGGATCTTTAAATGGGCCAAGAAAATATCTGCCTCCCCTCACCATGACACCACCACCACCATGCTGAGTCTTTGAAACATGGCAGGATGTATCCGTGCTCTCTTGGTTTTTTTGTTTGTTTGTTTGTTTGTTTTGTTTCACGCCAGATTGCGAACATTGCAGCTGGAATTGTGACCCATCAGATTCCAGATTTACTTCCCTAAAACAGTGACAGTTCAAAAATAGTTCAATAAGTCCAAAGTTATTGTAAATATGCCACATGATCACCAAAAGCCAATTTCCATCTGTTTGCGTCTTGGCAAGGTTGATGACACATACAGTACATACCCTAAACATAAACACACAAAAAGACATAAAACAATACATCTCAACACCAAACAAAAGTAGGAGAA